>NC_024322.1:13144069-13148486 GCF_000523025.1 Cynoglossus semilaevis
GAGAATAAAATCTTCAACACTAACCATGTCACCAGTGCTTTTTTTCCACCCATAACCCCCCAAAAAATCTTCTACATAGCAATTTACACAAATTATAAGGATGAAATTCTGAGCGAGGACCCGTTAAAATCACAGTTTTCATGAGACACGTGGGTAAAGGAAGCGGTGTTTGTGCATTAGAACCAAGTCTTATTTCCCCTCTCTCTCACAAAGACAGAGAGAGAGAGATAGAGAGCGAGAGGGAGAGAGAGAGAGAGAGCCAACCAAACACATCAACACACACCATTCCGTTCCTAAGCGCACCTGGAAATCCCAGCCTGTGCGTAAAGAGCGCCGCTGCGCTGTGGAAGCGGTACTACCACTGCCACAGTGTCGGTGCGCTCTGGCACAGGTCGTCAAACTGCTGTCCAGAAGCTGCCTGAGGGGGGCTTCACTTCGTAAAAAGGAGAAATAATGTCATTTCACGCTAATCCGCTTTGTTTTATCCTCCATATCACTGCATGTGAATGAAACCGTACCAGGTGCTGGAAGCACACAGTCCGGCACTGAGGCTGAACAATGACAGACTGTTGGTGAACGAGTCCCTCCGTGACATTCAAATGGAAAGTTTGTTTTTTATTATTTGTCATTAAAACTCAGTAATGAGTTCGTACGAGCTGTGGAACTGTTGGACTAAATCCGACGCCATTTAAAACCTAATTCAAACCCAAAAGAAGATGCACAGACAGCGCTTGTTTATTTTCATTTACATGCGTTTCTCGTCTTTGCTCGGGGCAGAGAGATTGATTTTTTAAAATGCAAGTTTTGCAGCAGATTGAAAAAGAAAAATGCCTTCGATAGCTGTAAATCTAGGTTTGTTTCACCACACTTGAGTGTCATGCACTCATTTCTCCCCTAATTCAACAGTGCCGCTTTGTGCACGATACAGCCGGAGCAACTACTTCGCTTCAATCAGTTTTAACACAACATTGCATTCAATCAGCAATTTGCACCGGGAGTCACCTGCGTGGTTGCCCTGCACACGCACCTCCACACCCCCGCAGCTCCTCCAGCACATCATTCAATCTTGGCAGTAAAAAATGAAATAACAAATCACAGCAGCCTGTCTTTTCTGACTGCGTGCGTAAAACGAACCACAGCCATTTCATACTGAACACAAAACTGTGCGCAAAGGATGGAGGAACCGTGGCGCACTGACTGACCAGCTTTATATTCAGGCAATTCACAGTTCGGGCAAGTGCGTTGACGGCGTCCACTCACCTGACTGAGAAGAACCGGACCCGAGCACCAGGCAACTGAGGAAAAAGCCGAAGCCACACAGGACACTCGTTGGGTTCATTGTTGTGCTTGGCATCTATCTCCTTTAAATTCACATGTCCAGCGGCGTATCCTCCACTGAAACAAGTCACGGGGGGGTGAGTCGTCTACGAGTAAAAACCTCTTCTCCTGCTAGTAAGTTTGAGGGACTTTGGCCGCTTGTGACTAAGTTTTGCAGGTTGTTCGACTCTTCTACGCCTCGTCTCTCGGAGCTCGGCGGTTCCAAGTGTGACTAACGTGGGAGCAGTAACCGGCAGAGGAAGGGCGGGAAAACAACCGAGCACCGTACAGCTTGTCTAAACAGCGTAAAGCAGTAATCATACCATTACTCCCGGAGTTGGAAACACTGTGCAGCTGGAGAGTCGTTTTCTTCAGACACACCTCCGAGTCCTTCAACTCCTCCTACAGACACTGTGATTGGCACAGGTGCCGGACAATCACCCGAAAACCCAGCAGCCACCGCTCCGAGCTGGCTCAAAACGGACGCCGTAGTAGTAACAATAATAATAATAATAATAATAATAATAATAATAATAATAATAATAATGTCCTAAATTCCGCGAAGGGAACTCCCGAGGGATTAATGAAGTGCTATCTATCTATCTATCCATCTAATAATAATAATAATGGTGACGACAATACTAATTACATTATTACTAATTTACACGGTATAAACAAAAACTACACAATACTACTACTACTGACTTGGTACTGATACATTTACTACTACTAATATTAAAAGTAAGAACAACAACAATTAAAAATTACTTCAACAACAATACTACTAATGAGAACAATTACAACAGTATCAATGACAACAGTACTTCTTTACGATTCAGTATTCTGATACTGTATATGATATCAAAGGGAATAAAAGTGTTGATAATAATAATAATAATAGTAAAGCCAGTTGCGTATTTACACCTGTCATGGTGAGTTGTTGCTGCCACAGTCTATCTATCCATTTACTGGACATTTTCAGGTCATGGCTTCTATTTAAAATATTTTTATAATTGATCTTTCCTCATTTCATAAGCTCATGGAGGTTTTGAAAAATAGCTGTTGTTGTTGTCGTTGGAGATTCCCATTTACTTCACTGTGTACAGCACTCCATATCTGGGCTAACCGTTTCCCCTGGGGTGGCTCGGTGTAAATGACACAGATAGCAGTCAAATCAGATGTTTAGCAGCGATGCCGTGCTCACTGAACTACACGTGATGCCGTTCGAGGCAGTGACCTTATGATAACATCACAGAGGTGTTACTGGGAGCAGTGGACACAATGTGATGAAAGGTTACCACTGGGCAGAGCAGATGTTACATTAGCCTGAGTTGGAGAAGGTGGTCGGGGGTCTGGTCAAGGTACAAAATGTCCAAAGGTTCTAGGACAAAATCCTGAGCTGTTCACAAATTCCCCAAAAACATAGTTAAAATGAAGGGATTGGTCAAACACATTGACGGGAATGGAGTTCTTGAGACCAAAAGTTCATATAAAACAAATGGATTTAACTGACTGGCATCATAGGAAGTAACCAGGACAAATGTAGAGAAGCTGTCAGTTTGATTGTTTATGGCAGGGGTGTCAAACTCATTTTGGTTCAGGGACCACATACAGCCTAAATAGATGCCAAGTGGGCTGGACCAGTACAATCATAACACAAATACCTATAAATAATAACACTCATAACACAAATACCTATAAATAATAATACGTCCATGTTTTCCCCTTTTGTTTTCCTGCAAATAAGTATATTAGTGGCCGGATTGAATCCTCAAGCGGGCCAGTTTTGGCCCACGGGCCGTATGTTTAGGGCCCCATTATATTATATTTGTTTTCTTACTGTAACCATTTCCTATTTTACATTTGTATAACTGAAAACTTTCTTATTTAAACTGCTTGATTGTCAGGATTGAAATTGATTTTTTTTATTATTATTATAATCCAGTTCAGATTTAACAAAAAAAAAAGATGATAAGACATGACAGGAGACAATTCAAATGTATACTTTACACACATTTTGTAACTTTAAATATTAAAGTCTGGCAGTAGGTGACTCTGATAGGACAGTTTCCTATGACATCACTTTCCAAAAATCTGTCTGTCACACTTCAGTGTTGACTGAATGTTGTCTTCCATAGGGCTTCATCTGTTTTCCGCTTTTAATACGACTGTATTTAATAAAACAAAACCCATAAAATTTTACTTTATAATTTATGACAGAATTCTACTACTAGGGGTTCAATTCTGGATTTAACAATTGGCCACCTTTTTTACACCTTTTTTACTGACTATATCTATGGCTGTAATCGTTTCATGTTAGCACAGCGCTGCAGCCCGCTGTTTCCTAGTACGTTGAGGCACTAGATACAAAAAAGCAAAGAAAATAATAAAAAAATAAAATCTGAAAAATCTTTAGATTCATTGTGTAGGAAAGCAGCAGCCGCTGCAGACGGAGACGTTCAATCACTAAGGGACAGGTGTCTATGAGTTTCAGAAAGCAGGGTTTGTTTGTTTGTTTGTTTTTTTAAGATTTGCTGGAAGATGCACTTTACCTTCCACTTTATTTTCATTTCCTCCAAGTATGCACATTAACAACAGTCTACTCCAGGCCACAAACATCTTTTTCCCAGCTTAAGGCCGGTCACTCGTCTCTGGAGACCTTTCAAGGCTTTTGTACGCTTTTAATAGGGAGGCATACTACTCGCCCACACACACACACACACACACACACAAAATGCCTGGTGCTTACTCTGAGCCTGGAAGATGGAGCATTGTGCAGCATAGTCACCTTTGTTTTTTTGTTTTGTTTTTTGTTTTGTTTTTTTAGAGAATGTGATGCAGGCAGTCCTTTAACTCTAAGGAAAGTCAAAAGACTGTTGTTTTTAGCTTGGTGGGGGGGAGAGGGGGAATATGAATAGTGCAGTGAACTGTGAGGAACACTTGACCCTGCGCTGCAGTATTGACCTTTCACCAATGGGGGCAGTCCATTTGTCACCTCCTGGGTCACGACATCAGCACTGGGGCTCAGTAGGGAAGAGGGCGGAGGGAGTGATCCGAGCTGCCACCAAGCAGTGTCCTGACTCTCTGTGTGACATTGGCT
>NC_024322.1:13148532-13154570 GCF_000523025.1 Cynoglossus semilaevis
ATATGAGTGACACCACAAATTTATTAAGAAACAGTGGAAAAATTAAATCCGGCAGCCTTCAGCGAGGAGTGTCTAAATACGCCCACGTGTCTGCGGTGCACTATTTTTAAAACCAAAAATGAACATTTGCAGCATTCTGTATTTTCATTATGATTTAAGTAGCATCTTCTGACGGCATCGTCCTAATGCTGTCAATTAGGTCATTAATTCCAGGGGATTATGGGAGAGAACGAGACGAGGCTTCACTCGTTCGTCAGGGCGTTCCCCGGTGCCCGCTGTACGACTAATCTAATACATAACCTCCTGATTTGTTTAATGGATGAGACTTTGCTGCTGCAAGAGGCACGCCAATAAAAAAAAACATCTCCTCCAGAGGCTATTGTGCCTCATAATGATGCCAGACACACAATGTGAGAGTTATGAAGCAATTTTTTATCATGCGGCACATTGTTTTGCTCTGTCGGTGCCGTGCAAGTAAAGGCAATCTCTCCCTGCAGCATAGCACTTCTCGCCCACTTAGATAAACCTTCAGTATGATAAACTGTCCCAGCCACATGTTGAAAAGATGGAAGAAGTTTAGGATTGAAATATGTGTCCCGTGTCGTTGATGTTCCACTAGGTCACAGCCGCGCTGGAGTTTTTTGTTAATGTTGGAGAAAGCAATCTTAAATTTATTACAGTGTTTCTGAGAAAAGTGTTACATCACAGACTCTTGAGTGTACGCTGGTTTTCTCTCCAACGGCTTACAATGGTTTTAAAGGGACCGTGGCTGTAAAGACGATTTTCAACTGATTATGACTTTCCCTCAATTGATTAACCTTTAAAACCAGATTACAATGTTTAATCTACAAACATCACGGTGCAGGGAGCCTCGTGTTGGACCCCATCTGTCAACCTGTCCGTCATAATAACAAACTCAAAGCTCAAAGCTGTCATTCTGACATCACACCCAACTACTGCCTCACTGATCTTAGACATGTCCTGTTTCCTCACATACTTTTCTGCCACTCCTGGCTTTTTTCATTATATGTACTTTATGTTTATTATTTATTATACTTCTTATTCGGTTGATATAGAGAAGTGGGTAAAAGTCTTTGTGTTTCAAAATAAAATACCTTGAAGACCAATGTTAATGACAAAAGACTTCTGATGTGGCTTGGTACCACATGAGCCACAGGCCAGTACCAGGCCCCAGGCCAGTGATTGGTAACCACTGTTTTACAGCAGAAACCCAATGTACCTGAAAAAGCTATCACTTTTACAATAATGCTATGTTTATGGAGTGGTAACTTTTGTTAAGGCTAAGTTGATAAACAGAAATAAGTTTATTAAACCAAACCCATGGAAGCCACCTCTGGTTAGGATGGGGTTTTTTTTCATTTCTTCTAACAGGACAAACGTCTCAGTTAAGTCATAAATATTTGTCCCAAACTTTTTCTGATCATAGATGGCATCACACATCATCCTTCACGCCTCTCCAAGCCCCTATCTTTCCAAAAGTATGGAAAAAGTTGAATAACTTTTGTCAAAATAAAAAAAAAGAAAAAGGGAATTTCCGCTTGTTTGATGTCATAGCTTCGAACAGTCAGAGACATTTGTTACTGTCAAAACAAAACACCCGGTTAAATCAATCAACACCAAAGTTGTCTGAGAAAAAACACTGAAACGGCTAAAAGACTGATCACAACACCTCAGAGTACAGTCCTCCGTACGCAGAGGGAGAATGTTGAGTTGACGTCACGCAAAAACACACAGTTATACCAGCCAGTATATGTGCATGTTACCACTTAAACGTTTAATGTTATCTTCATATAATTAGGTGTGCATATGCTGCTTTATCTACTGAAAAAAAGATCGAAGAAAAAAAATGCCAATTATCTTTTCTTTATTTTTGATCTGATGAGTCCACGACAGATTCTCATTACAAAATGACAAGAACAAACACGCTTTGATCGTATCTGTGCTCGTTTGGAGAATATCGGAGTCTCCAGGCCATAGTCTAATTATATATGACACTGGACAGACAGAGAAGGATGACACATCATTTGACATGTTGACTGAATAATAACAAAAAGATACTTATCACCCTGGATACTTGTACTCTTAGAACACAGAATATCTTGTCTATATATATATATTTTTTATGATTGTATTCATTTATTATCAAGCTGTATCTTGCAAATACTACTGCTACTACTAATAGCAATACATTAATAATAATGGACAGTGTATTCATGTGAGCAAAAAAGAAAAAAAAGGCTATCAGTTGTCAGCATCACTTGATCGATGACAGTCTCTGCAGGAATAGTGTTGGTTGCCTTGACATCAATATTTAATGATGTACTATTTTTATTTACTTGCTTTTTTTATGTCATACTGACGGCAAAAGTTTTAGGCAGGTGGTATAGATTTCATATATTCTACCTAAAGTCCGACCCCTTAGCCCTAGTCTGAAATTTAGACCACGATTCCAAGCTTGTACATGTCTAAAAAAAAAATCAGACAGTTGCCTTGTAGTTGCGTCAGCTTGCATAACGAACATTATTTATGCAGTATTAGTAGTCAGACCAGGAACTGCTCAGCCCTAAATAGAAATATTTGTAGAAACAGACTATTCTGATTTCTCACGGGAGAATAGGAAGACTTTAATTTGACATAAATTTCAATATAACATGTCTCAGACACAGCACAGACACAGCAGACACAGAACAGAGAGGATTGAAGCGTCTCTGTGATTGACATCTGTCATTAAGTAACAGGTCATTCTTCTACCACCTAATCTCAGTGCTTTTTTTATACAGATGTGACATTCGACATGTAGGGTTAAACATTTGATCCACAGATTTTACTCCCACATTTTGCATTGCTAAAAACAATCATCCCCACAAGGGGTCGCCAAAGTGGATCGTCTGCTACAGATTACAACGTCATGAGCCCAGATGTAACTCCACCCCGATGTTGAATTTAACTGTGGCTCCTACAGCGCAACTAACTCCTGCCCTGCTGACCTTATACATCTTACATATTCCTCACATACTTTTCTGCCACTCCTGACTTTCTCCCTTGCTATATCTTTTGTAACCACGGAAGTAACTGTGTACTGTCCTAAAAGAAACTATTACTACTTTTTTACTACTGACATAAAAAACAACAACATGCACAGATGAGAAATTTTAGCATGTTCACATTAGCGCCCTCTTCCAGCTGGTTAGGACAATGCGACATAAAAAGTGACTATTCTGTATTATTCTCTGAGACTTGTTTTTGTCGAAACATTCAAATCTACAACTAAACAAAGAAAAAAAATAATTCTCTTTATATTTCATATGTTTTCTTATGAACTTTTCCTTCCACCAAACTCCCACAGTGGCTCTGGAGTGGAGTGGAACTCTGCACCGGTCTGACTCAGTGAGCAATAAGCAGATCTGGCACATTACACACACTTGATTATGTGGCCATATCCTCAGTGAATGTCTCTCATCAGAAGTCAGTGAAGAAGCCGCTGAGTGTGTAATTGTTCCCATTAGATAGGGGGCAAATGCTGACAAATGTTTGCCGTCCACCGAGTGCGTCGGCCAAGTTTTCCGGCGGGTTGTGATGGAATTGCTCAAACATCTCAGCCACCAGATCATTATGGAGGGAGGAAGGGAGGGGGGATACAACTGGATACACGTACTATAATCTCCCTTTTTCTCACCCCCCCTTTTGTCTTTCCCTGTATGAAGCGTATTTGCAATACAGCGAGTGCTTGGATTTCAGACGGTGATTATTATCAGTCATTTCAATGTCTGGAGCACAAATGTTTTCTTAGCTCAGACGCAGACGGTGGAGATTTTGCTGAATAAAAGTGGAGTGTGCCATCAGCTTTATGCCTTTCATTGAAGATACACACACACACACTCACACACCAAATGAAGCCAGCGGAGCAGGGATAATTAATAGTAAACACATGCCCTTGTGAGAGTGTTGTAAATCGCAGAGCTTGCATTGCAAAAAAAAAAAAAGAAAATACAGCCTGGTCAAAAGTTCACATGAGGCTGAACAGTGAGCACAGAGAGGTGAGCGAGGAACAGAGAGAGAGGGAGGGGGAGAGAGGGAAGGAGGCAGGGAGACTCACCTAAGTTATTAATGGCCACCCGAGATAGATCTGCTCCAAGTAAAGGTGACGGACGTGAGGAAACTAATCACAATCGCCACTTTGCTCAGCTGGTTGGCTTTACACTGCTGCCATCTACAGGTTGTGACTGAAAACATCATCATTAACGACGTCATCGTCATCATCATCAAAATAATCATCACCAACAGCGATATCGCCATCGCAGAAAATGAACTGGTGAAAACGGTTTGATGAAAACAACAGCAGTAATAATGGCAGTACAATGGTAACGATGCATGTTTATGTTTCAATGTTTCTGTTTCTGTTTCAATTTTACACTGTTATATGGATTTAAAAAATACACATTAACATAACAGTACATCTAAGGTCGCTTATCACAAAAACGCATTTTCCTTAACATTCGTTTAACTTGGTGGTCAACTTGGTGTTAAAATATCTTTGCCGTCATTACCAAGAGTAACCACTGGATGGCAGCAGAAGAGCATTTGAAATTTTAGACGGGGTCGCTCCTTCATGCCATGTGTCTCAGCTCTGTGGCTGAAGTGTTGTTTGGAACAGAATCTGAAGACGTTTTGAAGTGAAGTGAAGTTTTTGTCTTCAGATTCTGGGCTAAAAAACTTTTTTATTTATTTATCATATTCTCACTGATAAAGATTCTCACTCTCATTTTTTAAGGCATTTTCGGTTTATGATTTTTCATAAAATCCCACATAAAGGCTGCAACCAGTGTAATGAGGCAGCTGTTTTAACCAGGTTTTGTAAAAAAATAAAGAAAAAACAAAAAAAGTGTAAGAAGAGTGTTATAATAATAAATAATATAATAATAATAATAATAAAAAATAATAATTATTATTATATATAACAATAATAATAACAATAAGACTAACACTACTACTACTACTAATAATAATAATATATACAATTAATTAATTAATTAATGATTCCAGTAGCATACTGTAGCATATATAACATATACTTCAATAAAGGTGATAAAACTTCAAATATTTCTGCCCCACTAGACAATTCACTTGAAACACATCACTTTCTTGAAACTACTGGACCTGAACCCACAGTCAGAGGTCACACACACACACACACACACACACACTGCAGCTGCTGTGACATTAACACATTCTTTTGTTTTTGTCTTTGTTTCTATGATTGTTGTGGTGTACTCTTTTTTGGTTTTTTCCCCACCACCCTCCATCTTGACAGAAAATGTTTCTGCCCACTCATCGCGACACCTGCTGAGGAGCGGTCCAGACCTCGGTCTGAGCAGGGTCTACACGTGTGTTTCCACCTCACACTTGGCTGCAACCACAAAAGAAGCAACGCCATTTGTCAAAGCAGGGGACGTAGCTGCAGCTGCACCGTGTGTTAGTTCTGTTGATATATACGTTATTTTTATAACATTCCCACAGAGCCCCCCGGTCCAGACTGATGATTCTTCAGCTCTACAGGTTTATATATATATAAATATATAAATATATATATATGCTGTTTTTATAAATCCCGATCTCAATCGCTGCATTGGAAGCAACCCAATGCAATTTTTTTATTAATCACAGAAGCAACAACCAAAAACTTCTTCCATCCAAACACACAGGTTTGAGTGGAACAGTTTTCTTTACAGTAGAGTTTCATCAGAGCAGATCCCTGATGAACACCACAGTGGGCTAACAGGTCTTGACTGGGGGGTGGGAGAGGTCAGGGGTGTTTACAGTATGTCTTGTTGCCCTAATAATCACACAGTCAACCTGTTCAATCTCCACAACATTCAGATCAATTCTAAATGTCCAGCGTCAGTGCTGCTGCTCGTGCTCCCGTTCGTCGCAGCTGTGAACCCAGTCAGGTCAGACGGTCGGCGCCGACATCTCCATCTCCATCTCCATGTCAATAAAACCTTTATCAAAGTGCACGT
>NC_024322.1:13154597-13156883 GCF_000523025.1 Cynoglossus semilaevis
TCAGCAGGTGTGCTCTGCTCTACAAAGCTCCACTTTCTCTTTTTCTGTCACGTTCTCTTTCTTCTCTACCAGATGCATTTCCTCTCTCCCTCATGACTTCTCTCTCAGCTTGTGCTTCAGTGCTTCCCTCTGTGTCTCTCTGTGTGTGTGTGTTTCCAAGAACCATCAACTCTGTGTGTTGACACGCTTTCTTGGTTACTTTTCCGACTTGGTCTTGTTGATTTTTTTTCCTTTTCTCTGACTCTTTTTTCCTCCCTCTGACTTTTGCACTGTTTCTTTCTTTTTTTTTCCTTCAGGTGGAGCTGCTCACCGTAGGTCTGTACTCGGGGGCCTCGTTCTCTCCTCCACTTTCTGGATGTCTCCGTCCAAGCTGCTCTCAACCCAACACTTCCTCATCAGACGAGGCAGCATTATGAGGGCAATTAAAGGAAGGAAAGTGGAAGTTCCCCCACAGTCCTATTTCCTCCCCACATGAAGATCGCGACCTCGCTCTAGCTCTGACCACAAACCAGCCCATTACCCAGAGGCCTGTGCAGTGAGGCTTCCTTACAGAGTGCTTCAAACACCGGCTGCAAAGCTCCAAACTAACTGATGCACGATTTACAGATAACAAAATAAAAAATTTCCTGCATGTTCACAAATGGTACTTCCAAGTACTTTAACGGAACAGTACTTAGCGAGCGATTTCAACACCTACTAGATATAATAACTAACTCTGCATACAAAAGAGGAGACAGTTCCAACTGCAGCATGTGGTAAGTTTCAGACAAGTCAACCAAACATGTTTTTCCTTCAAACTCCTCCAGGTGGTGCTGGTAATCTGTTTTTTTTCTTTCAGAATTTAGCTGGGGTCAGGGCATAAATACATTTCACAACCTCTTTATTAAAGACAGGGTGGGGGGGTAGTGATTATGATAGTACTTAGTGTTGATGATGACAGTACAGCAAATCCCTTGTTCCTCATTCCAATAAATAAATAAATAAATAAAATAACAGAATAGAATGTAAATGAAGTTTATGCTAACCGCTACATTAGATTAGAATTGGACTTAGAGAAGTAAAATTGCTACCTGCTACACATATGTTACACAGGGACAGTATTTGACCATTTAACCTAAGTACACATTAGTACAGACCTAAAGACAACCACACACTTGACGTTTGATGGGTCTCATAACGTAATGCGATGGGCCAGATTTGGTCCGCGAGCCTTCAGTTTGACACATGTGCTCTTTATGAATGGTTTTTCAGTGAAACGACAGCCATGACCCACATGTGCTGTTGTGTGTTTGAAAATACTTGTCTTTACATTTCCCTCCCAACTTTCTAACATCAACATGAAGTCCTGTGTCGACAGGGCCACCCTCATTGGTCCAACCAATCACTTCACAACAGTATGAATGGTTTGTTGTTAACTCACTTAGAGTAGTTTCTGTCAGTAAAGCGACATTTTGTAAAACAAATATACTAACATAAAATGAGAAGAAGTAAATAAAATAAAAACAATGTCCTTAGGTGCCATATATGACCTCTCTGTTGGTCCAGAACAAAACACCGGGGCGGGGACTGGAATTTCCAGCAGTCAAAATTCCAGTCCATACGATCAGTATCCCCACAGATCCACAAGGTGAGCAACAGACGCTGCCGCTGCCACTTTAAGTGGAGTGTTTCAACACTGACATTATGCCAATCAGTGGATGATGCTTTATTTTCCCAGGTTCTCATGTAACAACAATCAGGGGAAGCACACACTCCACCAACGCTAACAAAGCTACTGTTCACACTACCAGATTTCTGGAGTACTTGAACCCGTTTTTATGCTTTCAAAGATGTGGGTGTGTAACAGAAACAATCTAGGTGTGTGTGTGTGTGTTGAGATGGCATGTGTGTGAACTCTTTAAGGGCCAGGCCAAACATTCACTACAACCCGGCAGGAAAAACAGGAATGGGACTTGTCACCGGGTGATTGCACAACCTGACTGAGGATTCACACTCGGCTGAAAAAGATCTGGAAATGCTCCCTGCTCTGTAACCTGAAACCCTGAGGACCGGCTTCTACATCTGTAGCTGAGACAAAAGAAACAGAGTCTCGACGGTTCATGAAGTACAGGGCGATAAAAAGCTTCACACACACACACACATATATGTACACAAACTGTACACATATATGTACAAGTACTGTAGATATACAAATATATATATGTACACATGCTGTAGACATGTATATCTACACATATATATGCATAAATATATAAATACATATATATACATACATATATACATAAA
>NC_024322.1:13156982-13188928 GCF_000523025.1 Cynoglossus semilaevis
ATGTACACATACTGTAGATATTTTGTATATGTATATACAGTATTTATGTACATATATACAGTATATATATATGCACACACATCCATACATAGATACATACATTTATATGTACAAACACACATATATATCTGGGGTTTTTTTTCAGTCTCAGTAAGTGCTGTCAAGAATACTTAGTGAAATTTAATTAAAAAAAATGCAGTCACAGAACAGTGCGTGCAGGTGTAGCGTTCCTGTTGTTGTGAGTCATTCTGAGATATGATCTGGATGGGAACAATCACTTAACTGTCAGGCAAGTAAACAAAAAGACAAAAAGCAGACAGTTTGGGGGGCTGTGAGGGCTACACGTTTCCTTCATGGTGGTTTTGATTCTTTGTTGTTTTTTATTTCCTTGCTGTGTGGAGTGGCATGTGTTTATGTAAGCAGAGTGAGATGAAAGAAGAAAGGGTGGAATAACTCTGCTCTGCATGACATTTAGAGACGCATCTAGTTGAAGCCCCCACCCTTAAACTGTGCATTGACAAAAGGAAAACAAAAAAACAAGCAGAAAAAACAAGGCGAGTTGAGATAACCCCCCCCCAGATGTCCCCCCCCCCCCCATTCTCATCAATGCTGCTTGGTTTTTACTGTAATGATGGGTGGAGACAGTTATATAAAAAGTATTTAGGTTAAACAACACATGAGGCGTGGTTTACAATGATAATCACTGCATTTCTTTTCACAATAAAATCTTTTAATTTGAAAATTGAAGTCAGATACAATTCGAAAGAGGAAAATAATAACGATAATTATAATAAACAATATGCCTTTTTTTCCTGTTTTAATTTTCACAAATCACTATCATGTATTTGGCCGAAACCCATTACTGCAAAATATACACGTGTTCTTCACTGCCGGGCGTCTTCATGTACTGTCGCGCGTGTTTCTGAGCTCATTTCTTTCACCTTCAGTGCAGCAGTTATGTACGTCATTAAACATCACCCGAGGATCTGAATTCATTTGCGTTCTGTGATAAATAAATTACATATTGCAGGACATTAAACATACACAACCGTTACAAATACCTGAGAGCCCTCATATCAGGAAACTTTACATCATCGGAGATGACCAATCAGCACGCGGTTGCTATAAATGTCCATATTCAGGGACAAAAATAATACATCATCATTGCGTCTTAAAAAATACATTTGTACCTAAACCCTGTCTTTAACATTTTTGTAAACATATTTCAAATAATAAAAAACAAACACAAACACACACAGAATCACAAACGTGTATCAGCAGAAAAATAGACATTTAAGCACAATCGCTTTAAAATTTTACAAAACCATCCCCTTATGCAACAACACCACGGATTATGGGTTTTCAAGTAAACGTGTCACTCACAGGGAGGGTCGACAGAAGCCACCGATCCTTCCTACCTCTGACTGGCTGCCTGGGATCCCCTTTTTTTTTTTTTTTTACAAATATATTATGGGAGCATAAAGATATGATATACACACACAACACAAATAATGAAGTACTACTGTGTTACCTTTCAGTAGTTTCTTAAAAAGAAAAAAAAATGTGTTAAAATGTTCATTTCTTCTTTTGCTTCACCACATAGATGGAAAAATATACTGTATATATTTGTGTGTAATACATACGGTGGGGTGGTGTGAGAGAGTCACTGCATCAGGGTGTAAACCAGGGGTCACTAACTATATTTGTGGGAGGGAGAGAATTTTTCTGCAGAAAACTTTGGAGCTTAACCCTCAAATCAAATTATAATTTTTTTTCCCAAATAGTCATAAAAGGTGTCGATTACTGACGGTTCTTTAGGTCTCAGTCCTGACAAATTTGGAATCCAGTCACGGGCCTGATAGGACGGTTCAGTGGGCCAGATTGGTCCCACGGGCCGCCAGTTGATGATCACCGCCTTACGACATAGATACGGCTGTGTGGTGTGAGGAGTCACTGCCTCAGCTCCACGGTCTAAACAATTATCAATGTCTTATTTTTTTTTTAAATGTTGAATATTTTGAACAAAAAAAATATCAGGGTAAAACTTCAAAAAAGTACTGGAAACACGTGCACACGGTTTTAGCTCATGAGAGTTAAGAGCTCGCTTTAACTCTTTATCACCAGTGTATAATTACAATGTTGTTCCTTTTTCAAACGAGGGAATGCCTGTGTTTTCTCGTACCAACAAACAGGCCACGATACCTTAAAGCAGGAAGTAGACATAAAGTGCATGGCTAGCTGTGCGCGGCACAATTGTTCGCGGAGTCTTTTCACAAGCACAGACAGGAGCTGTAGAGAAAGATGCGACTGAGGTGCGTAAAGCCTTCGATGTACTGAAGCAAAAGGACAATATCTTTAAAACAATTAAAAATTGCCTTCAGAGTAGAACCATGTTTTTACTCAGTGCCCCCCTCCTTCTCACTGCAGCCCCCCTGCCCTACTATCTTCAGAGTTCAGAGGAGAGTGTGAGGAAGACATGGTTCATGGTGGTAGAAGTGGATTTGTTGTATCAAGTTTTAGCCCAAATATTTGTTCTAAGCAAAACAAAGTAACATTTAGGAAAACCTAAAAATAAATGCCAGAACGTTTTTTCTGTGTGCGCTATCAGACTGCAAAGAAGGCAGACGTATTTGGGTGGGCATTGGTTGTGCTCAAAACTGGACCGAATAAGGCAGACTCCAAACGGCCCATTGTCTGAAAGACGAAGTCTGAAAGTTTCGTATACAAACCCATTCAGAGACAGAGACAGAGAGACAGAGAGAGAGAGAGAGGTGAGGTACATTTATGCGTAAACTTTCACTAAAGCTTTGGACTCTACTCCAAAAGTTCACTTTGGAGTTTGCAGAAAAAAAAGAAGTAAATGAAACAAACTTTGTGTCATTAATGGCAGAGAATACAGAAGTCCTTCAGTATCAACAGACTGTAATGTTCTATGGTCGTACTACAACGGCAAGAATGCCAAAGAATTTCATCAATTTACTTCAGTGCTATTTTTGTTTTCACTAACAGTTTCACCTCGTAAGCACAAAAAAAAAAAAATCATTCATCATCAACATTCAATTTTCTACATTTTTCTTCTCCACCATAATGTTTCCAGTGATGTTACTCAACTTGAAAATGTGAACTAAACTTTCAAAAACTTTTTAACCTTTCATTTTTTGCAAAATCAATTTCTTTGCAGATGATAGTTTCATATTTTTGACAACTGTTCCTTCTTTTAAATGAAATATATTAAAACCTCAGTGGGTGGTATGTTGGACGTTTTATCATTAAAAATGCTTCATTAGTCAGAGATAAGGTAGCTTAAAAAAAGTTATAATTTTATGCCAAAAATATGCCCGATAATAATAAACATTTTTTGTCCTTGGTAATGTCTCAGATGTTGTAATCAATACAAAGTGATTTGAAGGAGGTAGTTGTTGCTTTTTGACCTTGACTAAGACCTAACTGGCTCTATTGGATTGAACACACTGGTTTTAGTTGCTGAAATAATATAAAGATTTATAATCAAAATATTGTACTGTACTGACATAAGGTGTCATTTGTCAAACTGAATTTTTAAATTTTTTTTCCTTATTTTAACAAAACATCAGCCTCTCCAGTCACTGTCTATGGTCAACAAACATCAATCTGTATTCAACTGGTTTTTGCGTAACATGGCTCTAGCATTTTAAGTCAAGTAAAAAGCTGCATAGAACCTTTAATTTAAATATTATTATTATTATAAGGATGATATTTTACAATAATAATAATATTCAGGATCTTTAAATTCATTTTCCACCATTGCAGCACATTGAGTCCATGAAGGAAAATGAATAAATGGTAAAAATAGACATCTCCACTGAGACAAAAAAAAACAACCCACTGATCTTAGTCGAAGTCATGTGACTGCTCCTCTATACAAAAATGCATACACCAACAATAAAAGAGAATAAAACACTTCCTTTCTTCATAATTCACTTTAAAGAAGATACATAGAAAATGTGTCTTTGGCCCATACCTTCATTTGATTGTTATATTTCACAACAAGCTTAAAAAGAAGTCTTTGATTGTGCTACACTTGTGTACGCTGCTGATTGGCCGTACAGTCTCGGAGGTCTGAAAACGACGGTGGATATTAGACTATTGCTCATATCCCTTCTGATTCTTCTCGTTGATGCCCACGTATGTGCTCAGTGGAAGGTGTGCTCGCCGCGGACTATGTGAGAGGAGAACTCGTAGCGATCTTTGCTGCGGTGGCCACAGATGTTGCACTCCAGCGGCTCCCTGTATCCATGGCAACCCATATGGATGGTGTACATGACGTGGTCCAGGAAAAGCACTCGACAGTGCTCACACTGGAAGGCCCTCACCTCCTGGCCGTCTCGTCCGAACACCCGCACCCCGTCGTGGCTCACGGGCCTCTCGGCAGTCACTCGCATCAGCCCCGGCCCCATTCCTGCCACAACTCTTGGCATCGCTCCGGCCGGCTCGCTGGGACCGACTACCACTGGACCTGCTTGGGGCCTGAGCCCGGGGTGGACATTACTCCTGTGGAATCCCTGCCTTTCCTGAGGGCTGCTGCGTGCTGAGTCAGCAGAGTCAGCCCCGCTGTTGCTAGGAGACTCTGCTAGCCCTGACTGGTGTGGCTTTCCCTGCCTGGATAAAGCGGTGGGGCCGTTTGAGGTTGTATGGCTGGGGAAGTCGAGTGACTGGGCAGGATGTGGCGGCAGTGAATCACAGTTCCGTGCGTGCTCCGTTCGCTGGCCTAGCGGTAGGACGTGGTGGTACATGGGGTTGACAATTGGCACCACCTCGGCCAATGAGATGGGTGGACCCGGATGGTGTAAGAGGGGCCGAAGTGACTCTGATCCCAAGTACGTCACAGCGTTGCTGATGTTGTGGTCCATTATGTGTGGGATCATATCACTCTGCTTTTCAAACTTAATGCCCATCTCGTAGCCCATCTCAGGGTAGCTCGAGCGAACAATCTTCTCACCTGGATAAAAATAAAGACCTCTTTGGCATAATGTAACGAGGTGATGTTTTGGGGGTTTTTTGGCAACTGCATCATTGTACGTATCAATGCCAAAGGCACCGCGGGAAAAGAGCACACGATGATCTAGAAGAAGGACAGATTGTACATAGTGCATATCAAACCTATATCTTGCTGTCACTTCAGCGCTTGTTTTTCATATCTTGTATTTTGTGTTCTGTCTGCACGAGTCTACATGAGTGGAAAGCCCCATCCATCTACTACTGCACTCTTTAACCCCTCTAGCGCAGGGATGCGGTGAGCTGTTTTCTCTCGATAAGAGCAATGCCAAACTTACAGGTGTACGTAACCACAGGGTGAAAAAAACATTTCCTTGCATCAGTCATGTGCTTGCTTTTCTGCCGCATTTCATTTTCTAATAGTGTGACAAATCAAAACAAATTCAGGAACAAATACGTGTTTTTCTCAAGTTGTCTGGTTTTTTGTAAAAAAAAAAAAAAAAAAAAAGCTGAGTCTGAATAAAAAGTAAAATGAATAAAAACAAAAATGGGAGCAAAAATTTAAAAATATTAGTTTTAAATTATAAATATTTTGTTATTTCAACATCATATTTTTGTTCTTCATGCAAAAAAATAATAATTTAGGCTATGTATCAAAATAATAATGTAGTTATGCTAACTACACACAGAATTTGACCTTTGCATTTGACCTACCCAGCACAGATCGTAAGACAACCAGACACGTGACTCTCTGGTGGGCCACAAAAAAATGACGAGATGGAACGGGTTTGGGCCCACGGGCCTCAACTTTGAAACATTTTGACTAAAGAGAAATATTCTGAAATCTCCTGCAAATTTAGGACCAGGATACTACATATCTAAAAAAAAAAAAACACTGATAAAAAAAATCAAAAACTATTTCAGGAAAACTGTTTCAGATAAATCATTTATCTCAAAGACAGGCGTTTTCAAATACCCACCTACAAACTTCTGGGGCGTGGTGCTTTTTCTCTTGCCCACGTTGCTGTGCAGCCTCTCAATAACAGGCGGTCGATCAAAGGTGGCAATAGAGTTGACTTCTGCCATGGGCCGGGGCTCTTTAGAACTATCACCTTCAACAGTTAACAGGAGAAATTGGTCTTAAACATTATTGGCTTTTGTCTCTTTTTTCTTATCAAAAAAAAAAGACCCCAAAACCAATGATAGGCTATTAAGATCCAAGTGTAAACATGCACTTCATTACTGTATTTCATGTTCAATCACACATTGGGTTCATTGCAGAATCAGTCAAATGGTTTACCTAGGTACGGGCCAGTGTTGGCACCTGGATCCAAACCAATTCCCTGAAGGTAACTATGACATCGCTCTTTATGTTCCTCTAAAGACGTTCGCTGTTTGTAGCTCCGGCCACAGTAGTTGCACTTGTGAGGTTTTCCAACTATATGTGGAAATATATAAAGGAGAGCACATTATTCTCATAGTAACCCGACCACTGAATATTACACACAAACCGAAATCGTGCCTCTGAGGTCATGGGCGTTCCACTACAAGTGTAAGAATTCCACACAGCATTTGTCAGACAGCAGAAATCTGTGGGCGACCAGTGTTGCACCAAGAAGTCTGCAGTTCAAAACCCTTTGGTGTCTGTGCCATTAAGCTCCCACTGGTGGAGTGTGATTCATTCACTGTGTCATTTCTGTTTCATTCAATTCCTTTGTGCAGGCAAGTGGAAAGATAAAGACACGTCCTTTACGTCTCTCGGCAACACACGCCGCGTCCAACGTGTTTCACTCTCATCGAGGACTTGATGAAACAGATCGAGATCCTTAAACAAGATCACTGTGGTTTACCTGCTCAAAATGTTGACCAGTCTCTCAGATAAATACAGCTAGCATAGAATTGGCAAGTAGAGGATTTCAGTTAACAATGGTTTCTTTGACTCTTCACGTAAAAGCTAAAGTTTTTTTATTATTTTTTTATTTTGAAAGTACAGAACCACAGAGTGGATTCAAGTGAAACGTACACAGCTAAAAGTACGCAGCCTTTGTGTCGTCAAGTGGAATACACTTAAAACAAGAGTAATGACTCATAAAGAGTGAGCCGTGAATGAACTGTGGGCCACATGAGTGAACCATGTTTTCAGTGTAACCCGGCAGCTGTCAGCAGCAATGAAACTGAGTGAAATGTTCAATGGAACAAGTATCAAAGCTATTATTAGACCAAGTGTCCATGATCCAGACATGAATGACTAATGTCATTAAGGACACACGCACATGCTCGCACAAACACACACAAACTTGTTTTTGTCATAAGTGAGGACTTTGCATACAAAGGCCTTAACCTTTATAAAAAAAACAAATCCAAACCATAACTCTAAATTAATCCCAATTCTAATCCAAACGTCATATTAATCCCTTAGTGGGGGATCTGCAAAATGACCCATTATAATATGTTGTCAAAAATTGTCCCCACAAGTATCTGTACCAGGTGCACACACACAGACAAACATAAATGCACAAACCTTGTAGGAACAGAAATGTACTTTTTTTTTTCCATAATTTGTTATTCAGTTTCCTGAGTTTTAAAACTGTCACTGTAACAGATCTGGAATGTAGGGCATCGTTTATGGACAGATGAAAAAGTCAATGAGATAATATGCACATATATTCATACATATATGTGATATATGCACATATATTCATACATATATGTGCATATATTTGTATATATTCACAAACTCTATATGGTTACATATATATGTATAAACATATATGTCCATACATATATGTGCATTTATTCGTATATATTCACATACCCTTTATGGTTACATATAGAGTATATATTTATATACTGTATATAAATATATCTGTACTATGTATTTTTTAGTTTTTTTAGTCAATGACCAAACCTTAACTTTAATATATGGAGACGAGCAAAAAAGAGGAACTGAAATGTTTCAAAAAGTTCCAAATTTACTGGTGCATTACACCATGCAGTAGCAACAATAAAAAAAAAACAAAACCTATATATTTCTCTATGTGTAATTAACCACAGGCCTTATCACACACACAAATGACTTCGTCTTTTGACCTTCACTTCAAACAGGGGCCACGGAGGAGCGACAACGTCCTCTTTCATAGGAAAACGAGTTACAGTTAAGGACCGGCCCAGACAATTTTCAAAAGAGAGAATTTCCTCCTCAGTGAGCCAAGCATTGTACTTGTCACCAACTCTGTGCTGTCTTTCAAACTCAAATGAACTCTCAACTCACAACAGACACGTGATGTAATAACAATACCTGTAGATCTAAAGTACTAACACTGCGTTCATGACAGTACTGTTCATTTCTGTCATGAAAAATGTAGAATAGGATTTGAACAGCCAGACAAAACTAGAACCTGATAGGGGACCACGGGCCAAGAACCCTATTGTAGAGGACCAGGTCCATGTTGTTACCTATGGATCTGAAAGAGCTGGTCATTCAGTTTTTAAAAGTACTTGACCAGGTCCATGTTGTTACCTATGGATTTGATAGAGCTGGTCATTCAGTTTTTAGGAGTACTTGGAGTACATGAAGTTAATCTTTGCCTCTTAGCTTCATTGTTAAGGCTGCAGAGTAGGATTTCCTGGGACATTCTGAGGTTTAATCACTGGCTTAAGAAGACAATACATACAGATACATACATACTTATATCCATACACACACATAAATATATATACAGTACACATATATTCATTTCACACATACTAAGGTAAAAGGATTCTTACCAGCGTGTGTGCGCAAATGACCAGTGAGAGCATCGCGCCGCCGGCAGGCGTAGCTGCAGAAGGGACATTTGAAGGGTTTCTCTCCTGTGTGCAGCTTGATGTGGCGAAGCAGATTTCCTTTCTGCGTGAATGAGACACCACATTGGGGGCACTGGAACGGCCGTTCACCTGAAGTAGGCAAGCACGGGTAGTCATTGTCACAAATAAAAAATAAATAGAAAAAATGTTGGTTAAAAACGACGTCACATCTTCCTTCTCATCACAAACAACATAAAATGACAAAATGATCAGTACATGCTCAGTGAAGTACAGTTCACTGAACCTTTCAGATGACTCATTTTTTAACGTATTTTTCCACTTTTTGAACTAAGTCAACACTTTGATCTCTGCTGGTCTCTATTTGTTTTTATTCTGCAGTGTTGTCACTTACGTCAGTTGGAACAGGTTGTGGAGGATTCCAAGGATATTTTTTCCTGATTGTTATTCCGTGTCTAAACGACTATCTTTCAGCAAAATCAAAACAAAATAAAAACACAGACAGCTACACCTGTTGTTCAGGAAGATGAGACGCTGAGCCCAGGGAAAGCCACCGTACAACTGTACACCTCTGACAACAAGCACTGACTCATGATCACACTGTAATCTATGTTTAACCAGGTTCTGTTTGGTACCATTAGGCTGTCGGATCCCTGCATCGGCGATCGCATTCGGTCCCGTGAATCCATCCTGCATGTTGCTGGGGCTGCCAATCATGGAGTCCTCCATCACTACTCCCTCCTCCCTGGATTGGCTGATCACTTCGAGCTCCGGGCTTCTGTTTTCACCCTCTTCCGCCATTTCTTCCTCTTCTTTAATTTTCAGGTCTGTAGAACAAAAATAAAAGTACTTCTCAGGCACCGAGTTTACAGTGTTGACTGTGGATACCACAGAAGCTTTTACAGTCATATTGCCAAAGTTGGGTCTTGGGTGATGGAAATAAACGTGGTTGGAGTGGAAGTATCAGTATCCTGTGTATAACTGAGTGGGAGAGTACAAGGCTTGAAATGAGCTGTACTGTAAGTATTTAGGACGAGATTGTACACAAGATCTAAAATGGACACACGTCAACTTTAAGTGGGTCGGCTCGGGAGAATATATATGTCACGAATGGAGACGTAGAGGGCGTATTTTCAGCTATTTCAGTTGCCCAACTCAAAGAGCGCAGAATTTATGGATGGATGAGAATGGTGTCAAAGAAAGAAAAAAAGAAAGATAGAAAAAGAAAGACAGTCAGACGGAAAGAGAAACAGGCTGGTCTGGTTCCTGGCTGTCCGCGGGTGGAAAGGGAGTGTCAGAAGCCCTGTAGCTGAGAACATCTGACTAGCACTGGGAGACTGGCTGGATGACAAGGGCAAAGGATTGAATCATGTTGTGCAGGAGTCTCCACTAATGGCTGTCTGTAAAACACACAGCTCCACTTTTTTTTGTTGTTGTTTAAATTTATCCCCAGATTGGCTCAAAATTAATATAAATAAATCACAGCATCATTGCATAGAAGAAAAAAATACATACTTTAGTATCTTTAGTAAAGATCGCCTTTCTATAAATTTCTATAAATATACTGTATATATTTCTATAAATATATTTCTATAAATATATATATATTAAATATATATATAAATATATATATATATTTTTTTAACCAAACTAGAAGCTGTTGGTGTTCATAGGTTCAAATGGGAAAAGCAGTTCAGACACATAGCAGGTCTGGGAACTATCCAAGCAACACTAACTCAACCTGATGTTCTTGTTTCTGGGATTTACGGGGCGATAAGTGCGTGGAGAGCATTTGTGGCCGTTTGCCTCGAGCCTGTTGTCTGATGGCGCTCATCAGCCGTCCTCACCGGTGTCGAAATCGCATACATTTATTTCTCAGAGAGCCGTTGATAGAAAATCACAAATTCCGGGGACATATAATTTTGAAAGGCAACAGCGAAATCTCCACAAAGGAACTGCTTTTTTCTTCAAACTTGTGCTGTATGTTTCCAATGCCACAGTTTTGCGCACAACACTTAGACCAATACCCACGTCTTCAACAGCTGTATCCTGGCAACGCAGAGCAGACCTGAATGTCCTTGCTATTCAGCTCTTTGCATCTTTACATCCATCTCTTCGGTGTGGCATAGTTTGAAGCATAGAGCGGTCAAAGGAGAGAACACACTCCTGTGGGCTGAGAAGCAGAATTTCTTTGTTTCTTCTGCCTTTTTGGAAACATTGTCTGCGATTCGTGCGAGTTTTAAGTAACTGATGAGAGACGTCAGAAAAGGTTTTGCAGTGAATCACAGGTTTACACGAAGCAACGCGTCTGCTGGGAAAAACGGTACCTGGTTTACATAGACCTGTTTCAGTTCCCTTTCTCTCATTACCATGCACAATGTATGAGACATCACAAAACTACACATCAGTGTGAATTCTCCTTTGACGGTCAGTGAACGGTGACAGTGCTTCACACATTAACAGAGCTTATGGTGCTGGGTCACTTCTGTTCCTCTGAAGGCCAATCATTGTGAAGCAACGCTCCGAGTGACAGCAGGTCTTATCGGTGAAGAGGATCTCCCTGTGACACCGCGGCCCTCCCTCTATCTCTGAACTTCCCTATTTCTCACTGGTGGCGCCTACTTTGCACAGTTTCCCCTTTCCGACTTTGCTGGTTCACAGTGACGCAGCTCATCTGAAGTAGACATTTGGACCGGAGAGCAACCAGAAACTCCTTTCCTGAGAGCTACATATACATTCTAAAAGCAACACGAGACATCGCCAAGACGTGAGGCACCGATCATGACATCAGCAGCACTCTGTCCTCAGTCAGTGCCATTTGTGTCTTTGCAGAACTAATTATCGAGCATTGTTCACGCTGAGGTGAATAGGAGAGAGTGATACAATGAGAGGGGAAAAAAGTAGGAAAAAGACATGTTCTTTTGATACATTCAGAAATATAAACCTTAATATTTACTTCTTAGAATAGAAGACGCTAGTGCTTCTGAAACTGAGGGGCGGGGCCTACTAGTGGGGAACAGAGATGGAGTGGGACAAATGGAAGAAAACTTTTAAGGTTCGATGTTCAAGTGCTGATGGCACAACTACACATCGTTTCGTTTTTGTGGTATTTCAGGCTGAAATTATTTTTTTTCCAAAAGTGAACTACTTGTCATTGTAGTGGACTCCTTCTGGACCCAAGTCCGCTTCCTTAACCACTAGGCCACCACTGCCCCATTATAAATTATGATGTCACTTGGTGTTAGTTAGTTGATCCGTAAATTGTCAAGATTTTTGTTGGAGCCAACGGGGGCAGGTGGGGGCATGAAAATGAATTTTTTAAATTTCCAAAACTGTTAGAGTCCAACCAGTGTAGGCAGAGGAGAGGATGGAGGCAGAACGTCCACGGAGGCGACACCTGAAGGGAACAGTCGCCTCCGTGGACGTTCTGGGAAAGAAAGCCTAACAAAATTAATAAAAACAACAACAGACAGGTCAGTGCTGATCACATCATAAATACAGCGTATTGTCAAATCAGTGGGAGAAGCCGGTCTGAGACAGTGTGTATGTATCAAGGACACACTGTGTGAGTGACATGGTGAAGCGTCATTTAGCACTCCACATTAGTATGTTTCTATTTATTGAGCACTCACCATCGGGGGAATTTGCACCCCGGGGAACTGTCTGTCCATTAGGCGTAGACATATCTGCCAAAATTCTTGAATTCTCCTTACCAGGAGAGCACTGGCCGTTACCTTGGAGACAAACAGAAACACCGCATTCTTCACTGTGATGTACAATGCTGCAGTGTAGCACAATACATACAAACAATAGTCAGAGAAAACTAAAGGTAGTCAAGGTAAAAACAGTCGTTTCTTTAATCTCTCGTGTCTTTCCTTTTCTTTTACTTGGGTTGAAACTCCTCATTGTTTTATTCACTGTTAGACCAATGGTGTACTGTACAGCATCTGTATGTTTATACTCCACGCAGACCCAAGTACAAGTATCATTGTTTTGATGATTTTAAAAAACATATTTCCAACATGGATTCAATCGTGTGTTCCTCAGACTCCACTGAGATCTCAGATTAAGTCAGATTAAGTGTAGTTTCTGGGTCAAACCACCAACCGTGGGTTGCCTCACTGAACAGTCTCGTCATTCACCTATGGGATCCTAATGTCCAGCAAATGTGGATCAGATTGCATCCTCTCAGCAGTCAGTACAGAACCCAGGCTATGGATAGCCCTGTGTCCACTCTAAGGGAGAGCGAATCAATCCCTTATCCTCTTTCACCGCAGCCCAGTCGGGGTCACTAGAACAATACAGTAGCGACAGGCAAACACCCCTGCTGACCCAGGTGTCAGATCCCTTAGGAACCACACTGAGCCACCTCTCAACACTAGGACCATTATTAGTCTCATCACAAGAACGGGAACACTTAGAAAGAAAAACAAAAACCCTTGAAGCAGATATTTAAGAGAATCAAATTAATGAAGAAACAGCAAAAAAAAAAAAAAAAAAAAAAATCTCCCGTGACAAACAGTGTCACATTCCTTGTACACGCGACTAAATTAGCAACAACTGGTGTGGTATTTGTTCCGTTGTGGTGCCAGCCCTGCTGATTGGGGTATACTGAGACACTGTCCATGACACAATCCCTGGGTCCTGGCTCAGGTTGCACAGGTTGGGGTTGGAGGAAATCTCAGGTGACCGACACTAGCTATCCCTTGGCAATGCTGTCCTGGAGACAGGAGTGGCCCAGATTTGTCATGAAGGATTTTCCATTACTGTAGCAGACGCTGACAGCTGCCTAGCAGCACGGTAGGAAGAGTGCCTCAAACATTAGGTGAAAAAAAACATACCTGGGTGCACAAGAATCCACTAAAGCATTTAAGCTCTTGCCATGAACAACAATAGTGAATGTGAATTCTGCCAGAGCAGAAGCTACGGTAAATGTATGGTTTGGAAATGGACTTGAACCTTTTCTGAACAAGTGGCAAATTAAACATAAAATTATTTGGAAATGTTTGATTAAGAAATACTCCAGACAGATTCAGACGGTCGCATCGGTCGCACAAGTTCATATTCTGGGAGGTCCATAAAAAGCAGTTTAGGTGGGAAAAAAAATGTAGTAGTGTTCTGAAAATGATTCAGGTGGTCATTAAAACTGATGTGTGTAAAGGACCATGGCAAAAAAAAAATGTAGTTGATGACTTTAAATTCTCGCATCTGAAACTATTAAAATACAATATTAGACAGGACCAAATGGACCAAAGAAGAAGAAGAAGAAGAAGAAGAAGAAGAAGAAGAAGAAGGAAACCATGGCTAATTTTTTTTAAGAATTTTTCAAGAACACCCGACCCAGCCAAAAAGAGGTATGGGTTTGCGGCCCG
The DNA here is from genome assembly GCF_000523025.1 of Cynoglossus semilaevis. Lineage (NCBI taxonomy): Eukaryota > Metazoa > Chordata > Actinopteri > Pleuronectiformes > Cynoglossidae > Cynoglossus > Cynoglossus semilaevis. The sequence continues at coordinate 13,171,133 of NC_024322.1, forward strand.
TCTGCAGTCCCCATCTTTGTCCTATTGAAAATATCTGGGTCGTCATGAAGGAGAGTCTGACAACAAGCACCAGCTCAAGTCTTTTTATGCTGTGAACGTGGCTTTTTCTTTTAAAACTCCCAACAATGAGTGTCCTCCATTTCCAACCAACTATAAGGTGTCGTCAACAGAGGGAATGAGACCCAGTGTTAAACAAGCCTTTGATGCACGTTTATTTATTTATTTTTTTCGAATTTTTCAGTGATTTTAATGAAACTTATCTCATTAATAAAATGTATAAACAAAACAAACGCACAGACGTCGAAGTAGTATGACGGAAGGTCTAGACAACCAAAACAGATTTTCTTTCCATCAATAATGTGTCAAATTCAAGGCCCGCGGGCCGAATCTGGCCCATTGCATCATTTTCTTGCGGCCCACATGTGTATGCTTGTCTTAACAGATGTGCTAATGTGTACTGGATTTTACTAGATTTTGTGTCACAATATTCTTTTTTGTTTAATGTTAATATTTTGTATTTTTTAATTAATTTTATTGAGGCAAAAAAGTCTGTTTGAATTCTTCTAGAATCGTCGATCCTCTTCAGCCTCAAACTAAGACTTGGGTTTTTTATTTAATCCTCGAGAGACTGAGTTTGACACCCACCCCCCCCCGCGCCCCTGATCTATAATATGGTACAATAAGAAAACAGTTAATGCACAGTAATATCACTACATTACATCTGTGCAGTATTTTAAGGTCACACTGCAAAAAGTTCCTCCATTCGCAGCACGTGGTGTTAAATAGTCTGAGGGCCGTGGGAGGGACTTACAGCCTTTATTTCTTTTACTGGCCAACTGCAACCACATGATCACCCATTTGAACCCACAAACCTTTGATGTCACAACACATGACTGATATGTGCCTGCATGGAATCACCTGAGATTTATGCGTTGGTGTCCCATCATTGCTGAGTCAATGTCATACGTACACTAACATCAGTATATTAAGCAGCTGAAACATACTGCGTGAGACGGCGGTTTGAATCCCACAGCAGAGTGGCATCATTTAATATGCTGGAAAATGGAAAGGAAAAAAAAAGGTGTTTCACAAAACCTGTGGGACAGATTTCAATATATACTAATTGATCTAAGGTTTAGTCACCGTCTCGAAACTAGTGAGAATCCATCCAAAGTATTTGATGATAACGCAAGGTTTTAGAAGTCAGTTTAAATGCCGTTAAAAATCATACAGGGTTCTTTTTGTTTTGTTTTAAGTGAAGACAAATTGGTTTTTAGGTAATTTGATAAGGTTTCATGGACATTAGAAGCAGCGATCAATTTCAGAAAAAAACAAAAACAACTGGACTGTATGAGTGTATGTCATGTTGTGGGATGAGACTACTTTGTTTTCTGGAAGGACAAGGGCCTCCTCTCTGGCCTGTTGGAAACACACATTATGGGAGCTGGTTTTTCCTGTCACAGCCTTCCTTCAGAGGTTTCCATTAGACACATATGGAGCACAACATTAACTATTTACAGTAACAATTATTTTCAACCTTAGAGAAGAGAAACTAAAAAAAGCAGCTGTTGCCAGGCCACAGAGTGAGTTTTGTTGGTTGGAATATAGCTGTATTTACCAAATATCTTCAATATCTTGTCAAAAAATACATATAAAGAGTAAAGGATCCAACAGTTGCTATGAAAAGAAAGTCTTTTGTAAGTCACATGTTTTGACTTGATTAGTGCACGTGATGTGGAGTGATGTTTGGCAGCCGTTTCCCTTCAGTCAACTGTTCGTAAGACTGAATTTATACACATAAAAAACACATGGTTATCAATCACAATCGAGCAGTTCAACGGTTAAAATCCACTCACATTCATCATCAAATTTGCGCTCTCTTAAGATTTTGTTTACAGCACAGCACGGCAGCACTTTACAGCCTTGAAACTGTCACTGATATCAAAGTTTGAAAATAGTTATTATTTTATTTGAAAGTTGTATATTATACATATATACACATATATGAAAATAAAAATATATATGCACATATATTCACACATATACAAATATATATTTGTGTGTAAATATATGTTATAAAATTTTATATTTTTATATACATGTATATATATGCAGAACAAATGTGTGCATATATTTGTACATATATTGCCATATACATGTATATATATGCAGAACAAACGTGTGCATATATTTGCACATATATTGCCTATACGTGTATATGTATATATACATACACATATGCACATATATTTACACATTCATGAGCACATATGACACATTTTTTCTGTATTTTCTTACGTATGTAAGGAGTCATTTCGTTATTTCTCATGTGAAAAAAAACAAGCGTTCTACCTTTTTCGAGATGAGGTGTAAAAAGCGTGTAAATGTAAAAATTAGTGAGATGAGTAATGTTGATCATTTAGGCAAATTAATCATTTGACATAAATCCTTCTACATCATCACCTTCAGGACCTAAGGTTGAGATGAATAAGTGGTCAAGTCACTTCACCACTGACTCAGATGTTAAACCTTTACTAGTAATGGTGAGGAATTTCCAGTCAGACAAGAATAAATCAGCATTTACTTGAAGTTTTGTTGAGTTTTCACAGCAAAACACAAAAGTTTTGCTGCTGATTAACGCTGATTTAAAAAAATAAATAAACCTGAATTTTTTTTATTGGGTAGACAGAATGAAGGTTTTTATTTAAAAACAAAAATCAATAAAGATCCTCTACATTTTTTGATTATATTTTTATAAAAATGTTATTGAATTTTGTTAAGTAAACTGGAGAGTTTAAGTTGTATTGAAAAGTGCATGTCTATAATGTGGTTGGCCAGACTGTCTTTGAACAAAGTAGTAACCATAATAAATAATAAATACCTGGGACCTATGAAGAGCCATCTGCTGAAGGCCACACAGTGGACTGTACTGAGAGTGAGCTGAAGGTCTGTGCTAAAGGACCACCAAATCTGAAGATGTCTGAGAGATTTACCATGAAACAAGACCTCCCTATAACCTGGTAGGAACAGTCCTAAATGAATACAAACACAGTTCCACATCGATTATTTAGACCTTGGTGATTCGTATTTATGTAGAAAAAAAAAAAAAGGTTATGTAACTGAAAGAATGAACTAAAATCTCCATTCAAAATGCAAGCTCCTTATGAAGAGATACTCTTTTCAACGACATTCTTAAGAGGACTAGCAAGATACACAACGATAGATGAGAAAATAGGTTGCGTGTTTTGATTGACAAAGACACAGATCAAGTTGTTACTGAAAAATGTTTATATAAATAAGAATCTTGGATGACTGATGGGAGGACGACTTCATCAAATTTATCTTGGTATATTTTCTTGTATGGTGTTTATACTGATGAACGATAAGTTGACTACAAGATACTGATATGAAATGACACAATTGTTGTGTCCTTATTTCATGAGAAAAAGCAAAGGTTTTCAGCCACATAAAACTTCAACAGACAAAAGCAAACAGCTTTTAAAAAACCAACTAATTCTAAAATATAAAAACATTGATAGAGAAAAAAGTAAAAAAAATAATAATAAAACCAACTAATTCTAAAATATAAAAAGATTGATAGAGAAAAAAGTAAAAAAAAAAAAAAAAACCTAACTTACTATCCAATCTAGTTTTTACAGAATAAGTAACATTTTTTCCACAAAGTATTATGCAATACTTCCAAACACTCCTTTATGCTAAGCGGCACTGCCTGTCTGCAGCAGAGGTAGGCGACTTTTTTCAGGTAATAATAAAATGTTCCACAGACATGTTGTAGCAAAGCTGCCCTGCCGTATGCTGTGGTGCAGTACACTCCACTCAGTGTGTACTGCAGGAAGTAAATGTATACTGTTATCAGAATGTGAGGGAAAACGAGAACTCACAAAGGCAGACAGACTGGTCGGTCAGGGGTTGATCTGCCAGCAAGTTAATGACCCAAAGAATTTAAAGTAAAGAAGCAGAGAGGCCTAAACCAATGGAGCTGGTTTGGGATGAAAAGGACAGAGGTGTGAAACCAGGCGACAAAGACAAAAAAAAAAACAGCTTCAACACATTTTTTTTCTGGTCACTGCACCAGAGACGAGTGAAAAAGTTTCTGTTTAGCTGCTGTTAAAGTTCAGTCTGCTGAGAAATATAGTATATTCTAGGTTTTTGTTTTGTTTAAAGAAAACTAAAATAACTCAACATAAAACATACACATAGTGCTATTGTAGTATTCATGCTAATAAGAAACTACACCGATTTCTAATAAGCAAAGTTACAAATTGGAGGCGACGGCACAGATATGTAGTAGAACAGGGACAGCGTCTGACCTGATTTCTTTCTAGTGCCGAGTAATGAAACACAGCCAGATACACAGAAGACAACAGTATGTAAATATTTCCAATCTCGTGCTAATGGAACACATTGTTTCGTTCCAAGCCCATACATTCAGAACAGACCCACTGAAGGACAAAGAGCTTCCATTCCTTCCTCCGCCACCTCCCTGTCCCCGCCTGACAAGTGTTCCTACGAGAACAAATCACCAATCGACAACTCAAACTCCTCAGAGGTGTCACAAACGGCACGCTAGCTGGTTTTTTTTTTTAATACTCAACCACACACAAAGTACTTTGGGGAACAGGAAGATGTTGAAGAAACCTGCCCAAAGGAAACCAGCAAAGGGCAATGGAGCACCACAAACTGCATATCCAGTATCTGCTGCTTTCAACAGGATGTTGCTATGTGCATCGCTCTCTCTATCGTTAAGGGTTAAACAGGAAAAAGGCTGCACCAGGGGAAAATCCCTTTGAAATGTTTATTTTGCTGTGTTCGCAAAAAAAAAAAAAGATTTGTTTTTGCATGCGTGTGTGTGTCCATATGTTTTCAACAAGGTGGAAACTATGTCAAAGTCAGAATTAGATCAAGACGCCAGGACTGTAGCCCCAAAACCTCCACGTGCAGACGCGGTCAGCGGCGTTATCACTACCACCGTGGTCATTATCACCGCAGAATAAACAGGCAGATTAACTTTTTTTTTTTTTTAATTAGTAAATGTTTGAGGACTTACTTGCACAGTGGCCATCAGGTGCCTCCATTTCAAGTGTGATGGGAGTACTGTGAAAAACCAGACATTAGAAAGACATCAGTTCACTGTGTTTCTAATGTTCTATTCCAAAGGTGTTTTCAGTTTTATAAAAAGTCATTTTAAAGACTTTGCAGTGTGTGATTTGAATTTTTCTGATTTGTAACATAAATATTTATATCAAATATGCCGTCTAATGCCATATAAATGATCTGATTATTTCATTAGATCAGATTTAAAACCACATTAATAACTCTGTATCTTCCACAACAGCTGGTACAAAGTCAGGTCAACACAATGAACTATTTAAAAAAAAAAAAAAAAAACTTAACATCTGGTATTTGGATTTCTTATGTTGCCATCAGTGGTGTTTTCAGTTACTGCATGTGTAAATTTTGTTCCAATAAATAAAAAGAATTGTCAACGCATTTACAATCAAATCAAAGTCAATGATTCCAAAACTAAATGTTAGTTAGCCTGTTCAATTAGAACAGCGTAGCAACATGTGCGATTTTTGACTGCATCAATAAAGATTCAAAGCTAATGGAATATTAAAGAGCTGCGAGCTGGTGTTTTGTTTTTTTAAAGCACGTTCAATCAAAGTTTTTAAGGTCCTTTAATTGAAAACGTCATCTGTCAGTTGACATTAGCACAACATCGCACAAACAGACAAACCTTTTCTGCAGTTTGTTCTTTTACAGACGACATTATCATTAAGCCTACTGTCTACGACACATTTCTAACTCAAACTTCACTCAACTTTTATACAAACACTTAATTCCTGCAGGAATGTGATTCTACATTAAAAAAAAGCAACAAACCACCACAATCCCTCTACTGTGCGACGGTAACGTCAGAAAATGTGTTGCTGATCTTTTTCAATCAGGGCTGCAGCTGTAGGACTGAAACTCTTAGCTCATTTTCAATGTCCAGCTTTGATCAGTATTTTGTCTTTGTTGTTGTGCGCCCCCCAATTTGGGAACCATTGGCTCAATGATATCAATTCTTGCATAGAAAAAAATACCACAACAACAAATTTCAGGACGCTTCGTGCTAATTTAACACATTTTCCCAACAACACTGTTGTCCTTTAAAGGGAAGTTCGTTTTTCTTAAAAAGTTTTTTTTAATTACAATTTACAGAGACATGTTTGTGTTTTTACATTCAGTGAAACACAAATAAAAAAATGATCATGCAGTACATGATGGGTTGATGTAATTACCTTCAGGAGTCTCCCTCGTGCAAAATTGGTTGGTAATTAGTAAAGCTTGTCTGGTTATGGACGGAGGGAGGGTGTAGTGTGCTGTCTCCACCTCCCTAAAACAAACAAACAAACAAAAAGTCTAAATCACTTATTTCATTCAGAGTACTCTGAGAAAAACTGTCTGGAGGACAGGTTTAAACGAGTCAAAAATAAATAAAAATCATCTTCAGAACGGCTCGAGGAAGCAGGGAGTGAGAGAGGAGTTAAGGAGAAGTGCGGATGTAGTGTCCTACAGGTGTCTGCCGCTGCGTCAAAGACTCCTCTGCGCGCGCCCGCCGTCGGGTCTCCCCTCCGAAATCGACAACGACTTCACTTTGTTTCAAGTTGGTGACATTTCCCAACAAGTCCCCGAGTCGTCAGCCGAGCTGAACACGCAGTGAACTTTTACAGTAGGAACACCGAGGGAGAAGACTCAACAAGTTGGTTAGGGAAGGAAAAAGAAAGAGAGGGATGGATCAAACTGGATCCACCGGTTCCAAGGAATTAGCCATAGCGGCAGGGAGCAGCCAAGCTATTTTCAACAGTCAAAGGACTGGAAGTGTGATGTCACTGACATGCATACATGTAATATTGTCCCTGTGTGAATTCACGAGCGAGGCAACGAAAACGTGTGATGGATGAACAGCTGCGGTGGTCCACAATTAAATGTCCCGGAAAAAAATTAAAGGGTTAAAAAAATGTTTAAATAAAATCTCAGTTGAACTCTGTCTGCTCTCATTCATACTGTTTTTACAGTCTGGTCTAGTTTTATTCTCTACTCCAATTAGTGGGAAGTCTGTGCTGCAGATGTACAGACAGGAGGCGCTAAGAACAGGGAGCGTTTACCTGACAGGCAACAACACAGCATCTCTGCAAACAATCATCAACAGCAGCAGCTGAAGCTGAAGCAGCTGAAGATGAAGATGAAGACACTTTTGTTGTAAATGTGGCCAAAGCGCCGTGTTTCTGGCGTTCGAGTGATTTCTGCTTGCCTGCGTTGGCGCTGAGTGACAGCTGTAATTCAACAGGTTATCCGATCACCGCAGTCTGTCTTCGCAGCACAGCCCCGTCTGGCTTGTCTTTCTTTTCATCAGACAGACGCTCCTCGTCTGTCTCTGCTGCAGACATGCGCCTCTGGTCTGAAGTCTGGAGCCCGCTACAGCTGTACGTCCGTGTTAAAGCAACCACACAATGATTAGTTAATGGAGGAAACACATCCATGCGCCCGTTGCATTTCTCTCGTCAATTACCTTCAAAACGGGCAGGAGTTCATACATTCCCGTGAACTTGCACACCGATCCAGACTGCACGAGACTTCTTCATTCTAGCCCGACCTGCGCCACACGGCGCCGACTGAAACGGTAGTTTGGTTCCGCAGCAGCAGCAGCGGCGGCGGCGGCAGCAGCAGAGGCAGCAGCAACAAAAGCAACAGTTGTTATAAATCCACCTCTGACTTCCTCCTCCATCTCCTCAGCAGACACTCAGTGGCTATTCTGGGTACTTGGTCTGACACAGAGAGTCGTATCACAGTGAGCCTGGACCAAGTCTGCCTCTCTCCTCACAAATCGATTAGGTTACATGGGGCCTCTTATTTCTGAGGCTGCAGCCTGGTTACATGCGGCGACAAAACAAAAAGTAGCACCATCACAAGGTTTTTATTTTTATTTTTTTCCTTTTCTTTTCTTTAGCAATTAGTTCCTTAAAGGATACTTTAAATTGTTTTAACCCCTACGTAAAACGGATGTGGTCTCCTCGTTATAGCGTCGCTTTAGAATTAAGAAGCTGAGTACTGAGAATATGAAGTCTGTGTAGTGAAGAACAACAACTGTTCATGAAAGACACATACTTGAACACAATTCATTCATTCATCTTTGATGGCCTAATTTAAAAGTAAAATACAATTATTTAAATGAATTAAATGGTCGTCGATATGTACGTTGATACGTAAATATATACATATATAAATTCACAATGTGTATTTTGAAATGTATATGCTTTTTCAAACATATATGCACATGTGTATACAGTACAGACACACATATACACACATACATCTATATACATATATGCATTTATACATACATATGGATGTATTGTACTGTACTATGAATATATCTACAAATATACTTACAGACATATATGTACATATATACATAATAACTAGAGATACACATACGTATAAACATATATGTACATGCTGTACATAAACCTACATCTTTACACATGTATAGTACCAGGACTCTGCCCTCTGTCTATGTTTTTCTTTCTTTTGCCAGAAACTCTGACATGTTTGAGTGGATTGTTTACCTGGAGCGCCACATGGTGGAAAGGTGGTGAGTGTTCTTGCCTCACAGCATAGGGAATACCAGTTTGATAGCTGCAGTAGTTTGACTACAGATTCCTCCCAAAGTCCACAGGCTGCTGGACTGCAAGTTAACTGGAGGCTACACTGAGCATAGGAACTGTCCAAGGTATATAAATAAAAAAATTAGAAGAATTGATCGACCGTCCAGTGACCAGTATCAATCAGTTTTCAGCATATTTGGCCCAGACCTGCAACATGGCATTAGCCTGATAGCAATTTAAGCTAATTGGTAATATATGTTACAGTGAAGTTAGCCAAATTGTTTGTACCAATAATCCTGATGCGATACCAAAAATCCCATAAGACAGTGTCCAGGACGAAGAAGTTAACAATAGGACTGCATTTCTGTTTTCTTTTTACTGCAGCTGTTTCTGGTTGTTCAGTATGCTAAGTATACCAGCAGGCGGCTGCAAGCTAATCCAAAAGCACCAATTACTTCATCAACTGTTAGTTGGTGGAAAGGCACAGATTTCCCAGACCTATTATACAAGGTTTTTTTGTCAGAAAGTTGTGTTCACAGAAACCCATTTTTATTTACAAAGAACATAATTCCAGTTAACAATTACTTTGTTTTGGAGGCTGCTAACCTGAAGAGAGAGAAAAAAAAACTCGGGTAGGTGTGAATGATTGTAGTGACAGTATTAGCTTAGCCTAGCCTAGCCACCCTTTGGAAGAATCCTGAAATAAAATTGAATGTATTGCTCGTTCTTAAAGCAAAAGCTATGACTGAAGTAAATTATTATTTAAAAAACAAAAATATATCTCATTGTACACAAATCATTGGCTTTTTAACTGCACTCATGTAACAAAATATTTGAAGATGTACAAGTGTGCAACGATATCAGTCTCCTGAATATATCTCTTTTTTTTTTTGCTTGCTTTTTAATCCTAAGTGTCCAATTTATGTCAGAAATAACATTCATGAAATATGGGTCTGGGCTGTGTTTGAGCCCACCATAGTTTTATTAGTAGCTAAATGTCTCCCCCTGGCGTCTGTGTGCAGAAACTGGATTCAAGAATTACATCATTATATGATTTTTATATATATAATTATTATATCGTTTTTTTTCTAAACCAAAGAGGAGGAGAAGAATGTTGTTAAATGTATTTCCAATTTTCCCATAATGCAATTTGTGGGAGCTGGACTATGACATTTGCCAGGTGACAAAAATGTTAAAGGTTGCGTATTACTAATCCAGAGACAGGTGTCTACATCACAGAAGTGATTGGAAGTCTGACGTTTGTGGAGCTTTTTGAGTGATGTTTTTCCTTATGGTATTAAAATGCATGTAAAACAATAAGTTACGACGGTACAAAACAATGACATGTAACTGAACTGCCAAAGACCAACTGAGTCAATTCACAGGCTGTACTGTGAGAACTGTGTGAACTCCAAACTTCCAGGTCTTTTACTTTAGTAAATGTGTAACCAGAAATGAGTCTAGTCTGGCAGAACAGAAACAAGAACTGTTGATGCTGATACTTGGAGCCCAGGTCCTATAACCACAACAAATTTTCATTTTCACACCTCAATCCTCCCTCAAGCACTTTTAACCCCAAAGTGTACACCCACATGTTGTGCACAAATTTATGGTGAAAGTCACAGCCTTTACACATGCACTTTTATCTAAATGAAAGGTCTTTGACAGGGGTCTGCAGAGGGGGTATATTATTTACTCTCTCTGTATATATATATACACACCCACACACATATATAAATATATATATAATCTATATAAAATATAGATTTGTACAACAGAGTGTAGTACGTAGTATGTCATTGATCTTTTTAAAATTGTGGATGGTCTAAAAAAAACTTTAATGCCGGCAGCTTTAAAATGAAGAAGACCTGTTATGTTGTAATATATTATTAGTAAAAACTTTTATAATGGTATTTATGTTAAAGTTTAATGTCAAGTTATTCAAGATTGCAACGGTTAGTTATTTATTATTATCAAGACAACAAATGGAAAAATAACAGAGAGATGACGTTTAACTGTCTCAGTCACTGGAGCTAAAATAATAATAAAATACAACTTAAAAAAAATACTAAAAATTGTAGTAGAAGTAGTGGCTGGTAGATGGCACTCTTGCTCTTTCAAATGTTCCTAGAACCAGTACGCACTTTCACATTAAATGCTTTGCAGAACCTATGATTACCAGCCAATTATGAAGTTCCATTCAATGCATTTAACAGCAGTATTTGATGAAGACACATGTTCTTGACAATCTGACGTCATTACATCATAGACTCAGAAACTGCTCTGTTTCCAGAAAATCTGACGTCATTACATCATAGACTCAAAAACTACTGTGTTTCTAGAGGAGGGCAAGTTTAAGTTTCATCATTTTAATCAGCTCGGTGATTTTGAACTTCAGTTAAGATCAGTATCGGGCAACAAAAACAAACTGCGCTCGACATGTGGACAACGTCAGTGTAGTGAGGCAGGAAAAAGGATGAATGTGATCGTATCCTGTGTCAATCAACACATGTCAGTCTCAGATATATCACAGTTTGTATTGTAAAAGTCATAACTATAATCATACTTCACAGGTTTGGATCGATGCACAAAGACCAAACAGCGCCACCCTGTGCCTTCTGCTACATTTTAGAATTTAGTGTAAATAAGACGAAGGGACATAGTGAACCAGTGATATTGCTGAGTAGCTAACCTCATCCCCGTTTCATTAACCACTGTGTGAAGTCAGTTGTTGCGGTTGCTGATTGTGTTGCTCTCCTCAACCAACCACCGTGCACCAGGCACCGAGTTCTAAATGAATCCTGCGGCAGAATTTCAAAAGCATGGAGATGTACTAAAATATAGTTCTAATATATTCTGATCATGTGTTTGACTAATATGGCAAGTATGCAAAACATCACAGCCGCATGCACACAACGGTTGCCCCGATGCATATCAATGGACGGAGACGGCAGCAGTTTTAAATGTTTCATATTTTACCTCCTATAGCCTGGATTATTTTTTGTGAAACGTAATTTCCCCCCCCCCCAATAACTACAATGATAAAATGTAACCTCGTTAGATCATGTTCAGGAAGTATGAGACTTAAATTACTTCAAATTGTACCACAGCACTGAGATCTGAGGAACATTAAAGGGGGTAAAACCCAAAGTTAGCCTGGGGCTAACGAGTGTCCAGTGTTGACATGAGGTGGACGTGGTGGGAATTAAAAGCGTATTTCTAGGCAACAAATGCAGAACATCTAAATATCAACAATTAGGGGGCGACATACAACATATTATACAACATATTGCTGATATGCCTGTAAATCATTAAACATAAACATTTAAAATACTAGTAGTACTGTGTCAGTTGAAACTTGTTTATGTTTCTTAGGACGGCGCATCGTTGCCATGGTGACCTCAGCCCATTCACATGTATTGATCAAACCCAAACACAGTCAAGAACAACTTCTGTTTTACATGTTCAGCTACTAGTCCTCAAATAGGTGGCTCAGGGGCCAGATACGGATCGCAGACTGATATTGAGGGCTTCCGACTTAAAGTGAAAGATTAAACTAATCCCACAATCCTTTGGGCAGTGCTGGAATACTAGGGGAAAAATTCAAACTCAAAACTGGGCTTCAAACTAGCAAACAAGTTTTAATTCTAGCTGTAGGGCAGATTCGGTTACTTCTATTTCCCTAGTGAGGCGTGACAGGTGTTTGGTACAGATCGGATAAATCCCATAATATATGTGGTTATGTGTAGATAATGACACTATCAGCCGCAGTTCATTCTAGTGATGTTCCAACAGAACACGTTAGCGTAGCATAGCAGTGAAAATGTATAACTGCGGTAGAAATCCAGAATCATCAGACCGAGTTTTATTTTTAACCGTGGCCATTTGTTGGGACAGCTTCAGATTCCCGTTTTCCTGACAGTCGTGTTGTTTCATCCTTTAAACTTCACGGCTGATTGTGTTGTTTATGAGATGTTTGTTCTCTGCTCACCACACTGTAAAGACTGGTTATCTGAGCTGCCTTCCTGTCATCTCTCTGTTTAACAAGGTGGTTCCTTTAGTCAAGCTGTTGCTCAGTGAATTTTTTTTTTTTGTACCTTGCTGCTCGCTGGAGACGGTTGTTTGAGAGAATCCCCAGAGAGCCAGAGTCTCAGAAATCCTAAAAATCCCAAAGTCCCACCTATATATATCTTTTATTCTGACAGTTTGTTTTGATGGATGCATGAATCTGATAAGAAAAGAGCAGGATATGGACTTTCTTAAAACCAGTGGTGTGTGAAGGTTTGGTTTGGAAGCACATATTAATTTCCATTTAATCAATTCATTTACAATATTCTACTTTAATAATATTAATGTAGCATCACTGACTGTAGCAGGTGTTCACAGCTGGGCTTCTCAGAGGCTTGTTAGGCTTGTTGTTGTTAGCATGCAAAATGTTAGCATGTCATCATCTGAGAACAAATTAAGTCGGTATAGAGATGGAAGGTTTGACCTACACTTGGCATAAGTTATTACAAGTGGGAAGATAAATGTCTGGACCAAATGCCAGGACCATCCAACGGTGGATGAGCTATTAGAATACGAAAATCTTCGGATAAAGCCTACTTAGTGTTGCCTTTACATACGTTAATAGGTACGTTCGTGTAAAACAACCATAAACCATCCACTAGGAGGCGGCACAGGGTTCAGAGTTCATCTCCGGTACTATGTCAGGTTTTTCAGAGCAATGAAAAACATGTCAATGGTCAGAACTGTTTCTGGTCTAAACAGGGGTGGTGCAGGTGGGCTATACTGGGACAACAGCGCCCCCATGATTTTTAGTGAAACTGGTCCTTTGCTACTTTCATTTGATCAATAAAAACCTACTGTAATGACAACAGTGGGCGAGTCAGAGCGGCTCACACTTTTACTCACTCCTACTTTTTGTCATGTACTTTTGGTTTTACTCAGTTACTATTGTAAACATAACTGTTTTTCTGTTTCACTCCCTTCTTCTTCTCATGTCTGTAGGTAAGTCTGGTTAACCATTACTGATCTAATAACCCAAACAGGTGACCAGGAAATACAGGAAAATACAAAAAAAACAAAAAAAAAACAGACTTAACTGTATGTATAGTTCTGGTATATGTAGTACTCTTCATTCTCCCCATAAAAATATGTTTATTATTACAGTAACATACATCTAAATATATAAAGACTAATATATAAACACTCTCCTTAATAGTGAATCTATTTAAAAAAAACAATATATTGTGTTTCTTTTATGCTAATGTTTTATCAAAATTTTCTCAAGTGCTATTCATTTGGAAATTGGATGCAGACAGAATAGACTCAATATCCCGGTTAAAGTATTCTTACCATTTATGAAGACCATGAGCTGTGAAATTGCAGAACTGAAGAAGAGCACAGAGAGTACATTCATCTGCAGTCCAGGCTCCTGCCCATCCCTCCTTCATTTCTGCTCTTTGTTGTGGTACACGCTCACATCAACTGATGACGTTCGACATCATTGGTGCGAGAAGTTCTAAACTGTAAGACAGATGAGGGGATTTTAAAAGGTGTCTGTTTTAAATATCTAAAACATAGGTTTTATTTGATCAGTTTTTCTTTTCTTTTCTTTTTTTTTTACAATTAGAAAACACTGAGAAAGTAATAACCATAACCTGCGGACATCTGACTTCCACTGCAGTCGACTGCATCCCCATAAGTCGCTGCGATCCCCCCTGCCAATTTGATTTTCTACATTTATACAGGATTTATAATCGGGATTTCATAGCCCACAAAGGCTCAGCAGATCCAGCTCCAGGCTCCAATGGAAAACAAACTAAATTACCATGCAGAGACAAATGGCAGACAGTTAATCACAGCCAAGGTCAAGAATCTGTTGAATTTTTAAAAACATGAAGGTTTTGCCCACATACATCATGGCCATCTTTTTTTTGTCTGCAGCCAGGACCTTGGAGTCCAGCCATGGCAGAGAATCTCACCTCACTTCTCTGTCACGCAGCTCTGGCAGTGTTCATTACTTTGTCCCAGATTCATCTGAGCTCTCTCTCTCTGTTGACAGTACGGCCATTTCATTTCTGTTGATTGCTGCTTTCCACCTCGAAGAGCACGGGCCATAATGTCCCTGCAGCAGAGCTGCCACTATTCTAATGGAAACTGGGAATTTTGGACTTACTCCGTGCACTGTATTTCTCAAGGAATCGTCATTAGTTTGTGACCAATTTATTGCACGGGTTTGTTCGTATGTATACTTTTTTTTCTTCTTTGTATTGTAAACCTGCAAAAAAGCTAAATCATATTAGCCATCACCTGAACATAAATTTGCTTCTAAAGTAATATCAGATTTGGAACACAGTGGAAGAAAAATGTATTTCAAGTGGTAAAAATCTCATTTTGCATGCTCAGGTCTGCAGCAGTAGCTGGAGGGCATGAGATGAGCAGTGTCATTACACAGGCTCAGTAAACCTGATTGGTCACAGCTCATATGAACTGTAGCAAACTGAGAATGCCCCCACGGTTTAGAGTGGGACTAAATTAAATCATTCAATTCTTGACTGAGGAAAGTACCATAAAAGATCACATGCTGCAGTAATACACCAACATCCAGTGAACAGATACATATGTACTGTGTGTATATTTACATTTTTTTCATTTCTTTTTTTTTTTGCAGTTATCAAATAATTGCCCTTACTCATCTGGAGGGCATGATCAACAGATCCTAGTGCTGCCAGGGCAGGATTTAAACCGACAAACCTCATCCTTGAACTACAAGGCCATGGTCTTACCCTGAACTTTACCTGTACCTGTAGGTGTGGCAGTTTTTTTTAAATTTTTTAAAATAATGTCTTCAAGATAGTGGCTGAAAGACAATCTACTGATGAATTAACTGGTGAAAGGTAAGAAATACTTTCTAGTTACAGTAAGAAGTTGGTTGTAAATACTTTTGAGGTGAGGACATAAGTACGTAAAAAATACTTTGTAAGCGGTTGTCAAGAAATACTTTGTAAGTAAAGAATAGGTAAGAAATACTCTCTAGCTAGAGTAAGAAACTATATAGAAATATATTGTAGGTAAGGATTAGGTCAGAAATACTTTGTAGGTAAAAAACAACAAAATTATCAAATGTTGCCAAATAGTTCCACTTCCCGCCTGTTTTTCTTCGTACCGTTATCTCCGTTCAAAACTGGTTTCATGTTTCATGGTGAGACCCTGCTCTGTTCAGAGAAGTCACACGTCAACACATATAATTACCACTGAAACCCTGATGGAAATTCTGTAGAGTGGGGGTGTTTACTATTTGTGGACCACCGTTTCCCCACACAGGAAGTAGCTCGTCACCTGCCTCCTCACTACAGGCAGATATACAGTGAAACGTTCTCACATTGTTCTGCATGTGTTAATGTGTGTGTGTCACTGTGTTCACTATGAACTGTCTGTATGAGAAATGACAGAAACTGTATCATTTGGTAATCTATTGATCATAATCCAACAGATAATCCCTCAGTTAGCCACGCTAATCTGTGAACTTTAAAGTATGGAGGCATGAAACTCCCACTGAACTGAGAGTCGGTGCATTCAGACAGTAAAGACCTCACTGTTTCCCACTCAGCTCTAATACACAAACCCACAGACACATGGAGGCATCATGACTCTGTTTGCAGAACTCTTTAGCTGAAACTTAAATCCACCGAAACCCTTTGAACTTGTTACCGTAGCATCTGCAGCTAACTGGGAAAAAACAACTGAATATCTATTATTATACAGGCGCTCAGCATCTGTACAGGCTGTAAATGAAAGGGCTGTACAGTGTGAAGCGTGTTATTATTAAGAATAAATATATCTCCATGTTTGTCACTGACTGTATAATGAACCAAACTCAGTTAATTACACCGTAGGACCGGTATTCACCACGTAGACTTCATAGATTATTTTTAGGCCATTATGAAAAAAATCATTGCACATACACACACACACACACACACACACACACTAACTTGTTAGTATTAACCGGCTGGTACCAGTCATCATGTAAGAAACTGATAAAAGTGTCAAATGTTGTCAGATGCCTCGACAAACGCATATGATGTTTTCCATACAGTACACACGAACCTCACATATCTGGCCCAGGACCAAATGTCAATGTGCAGGGTTACAGGTCACAGTTAACTGCAAATACAGTGCAGTAATTTATAATGTACTGGAATGCAATACATTCATGGGAAGTACGCTGCATTAAGCCGCATTAAGTTCAATGGATGTTTTCAAACGTCAGTAGCAGCCACGGATACAAGCTGCACCAAAAATAATATGCTCCTTTATTAGGTCATATATGGGCCTGACCTTTCTACTGACCACATGCCGTTAATACTGCCTGACCTACAGTATACACACAGACCAGATATCTGCAACAGTGACAAGAGTATAAGCCACAACGTAGACGCTACGCTACAGCCCATGTGTCTTCTTCTGCCTGGCAGTGGAACGTGAGGCGCATTACTGCCACCTACTGTACTGTCTGCATCAGGGTTAATTTAGTGCCAGAAATGAGGGAAAGTTGTGGTTAAATTAGTTAACTTTTTCACTTCATTATTTTCTTCTTTCATTTAGAAATGAAATCCATTAACATTCCGGTCGTACTTTATGACAGATTTCTTCCTGGTTTTCTGTGTGAATGTCGACACACATTTCCCCGACTTTTCAGACAGACTGTGGTAGAAAAGCTGTATGTGAAAAGAAGCGAAATCTAGAAGGGGAGTGAGATGTCAGGCTGATCAGAGGCCAAGCTTCACATCCACACACCTGACAAAGTGCATAGAGAATGAAGACCTCATGAATCCTAACCTGTCAGCTGTCACTGTAGAATCACACATCCATTGTGAAGCAGCAGGCCTGTTTTGCTGTTAGTGTCTTCCACAGACACCTTGGATACAGTTTGAATTTTTAAAAGACTGTCATGTAGTCAGAGAAATATCTTGTTATAGTTGTGCGTGACTCATTTGGTGGAGTGAGTAATGTAATATCGGTGTGTTTATTCAACAGCACCGGCTAATTGGATTCACTGACAGTAATGGCCATATGTTACTGACTTCACCTTAGGTCTAACCCCTGCTCAGCAGGA
>NC_024322.1:13189398-13190244 GCF_000523025.1 Cynoglossus semilaevis
AGCCGCATTAAGTTCAATGGATGTTTTCAAACGTCAGTAGCAGCCACGGATACAAGCTGCACCAAAAATAATATGCTCCTTTATTAGGTCATATATGGGCCTGACCTTTCTACTGACCACATGCCGTTAATACTGCCTGACCTACAGTATACACACAGACCAGATATCTGCAACAGTGACAAGAGTATAAGCCACAACGTAGACGCTACGCTACAGCCCATGTGTCTTCTTCTGCCTGGCAGTGGAACGTGAGGCGCATTACTGCCACCTACTGTACTGTCTGCATCAGGGTTAATTTAGTGCCAGAAATGAGGGAAAGTTGTGGTTAAATTAGTTAACTTTTTCACTTCATTATTTTCTTCTTTCATTTAGAAATGAAATCCATTAACATTCCGGTCGTACTTTATGACAGATTTCTTCCTGGTTTTCTGTGTGAATGTCGACACACATTTCCCCGACTTTTCAGACAGACTGTGGTAGAAAAGCTGTATGTGAAAAGAAGCGAAATCTAGAAGGGGAGTGAGATGTCAGGCTGATCAGAGGCCAAGCTTCACATCCACACACCTGACAAAGTGCATAGAGAATGAAGACCTCATGAATCCTAACCTGTCAGCTGTCACTGTAGAATCACACATCCATTGTGAAGCAGCAGGCCTGTTTTGCTGTTAGTGTCTTCCACAGACACCTTGGATACAGTTTGAATTTTTAAAAGACTGTCATGTAGTCAGAGAAATATCTTGTTATAGTTGTGCGTGACTCATTTGGTGGAGTGAGTAATGTAATATCGGTGTGTTTATTCAACAGCACCGGCTAATTGGATTCACTGACAGTAATGGCCATATGTTA
>NC_024322.1:13190264-13239217 GCF_000523025.1 Cynoglossus semilaevis
CAGCAGGAAATATGCCACAGCTGTCACTGTTACCGTGAGGTGAGAAATGTAACATGTTGGTCACACATTAACACACACACCTTCTGTCTCCTTTATCCTGCTCAGACAGATCGCTACAGTGTGTCTGCTGTACCTTTCTCTCGGCGGCACTGTCAGCTCGGGTAATTGACTCCTGCGGTCTCCGCTGAGCCGTCCACTATATGGCCTGTATGGCTCCACTCCCAATTACAGGCTACAGCTACCTGATGGGCCGAGGTGGATGGAGCTGGGGGGCGGGGTGGAGCGTGGGGGGGTTGAGTGCAGAATTATTAGTATGTGATGTGGAATGGTGCCTGAGATGAATATACACACTGGTTCACCGACGTATGAGTGCTCCACTGATGTACACCTCCCACTGTGTTGGTACTTACCCTGGGACTGTCATGTCCCAAAAGTATAATACGTATAATTGCAATTACTCTGAGGTACATACTCCAGCCCTGAAGGTGGCAGTGACGCGTCTAAAGTTTGTAATTTGCAAAACAGACGCAGAGGTTTCATTTAGCTTAGCACAAGATGTTTTCTGTTCTCACAGCACAATCTTCGTATAAAACATCCTGCTAGCATAGACACTGACGCGTCTAAAGTTTGTAATTTGCAAAACAGATGCAGAGGTTTCATTTAGCTTAGCTAAGATAAGATTTTTTTTAACGTTAGTGCTAACAGTCCTGGTACAGACACCAGAGCTAACGTTAGTGCTAACAGTCCTGTACAGTCATACAAAGGAAAACAAACTACTATCAAACATTGTTGTTTGATAGAAATTGATTAATGATGGTGATTAATTGAGATTAATTGCTAAGCCTGTGTGTAACAAGACCACATCCCACCACTAGTTGGCACACCAAGACTTCAGCCTTTTCAACCCCTCTGTCTTTCACAGCCAGGACACAGTGTTGAATCAGTCAGCCGTGTCTTTGCTGCACAGGTTGAATAAGGAAGATCGAACCTCTACTGTATCTCTTTCACTCAGGTTGTCTGCTGTGTGAGGCCACTGATTAAACTGGGTAGAAGGGCGTTTCTTTTTGGCCGTCAGGTGGAACACAGACAGTTGATGATAGGGCACCCATTGGTCAGTGGCAGCTTGTCAGAGATAACGACCGTCACTGTTACAGCTTTGTTTGCCAGAGGGAATGCCTGAGCAGTGAATGGGAGTCTGTGAGCAGGCTGCTCACTTGTCTGCTTCCTGTTAAATCGGTTGTGTCCTTTTAAAACGCTAAAGTAGTATTAATATTAACAATAATAATAATAAAAATAATAATATTAACAACAACAATAATAATAACAGTAGTAATAATAATAGGGGGCGCAAAGCCGATGGCAAATGAGTTTCAATAACCTTAGATTGTGCCAACGAATGTAACATAAGTGTAAGTGTAGAGAATCACTTTTCAGCTTAGGGCAAAGGTCCCCCTAGTGGTCACTAGGAGGATACCAGTATATGTACTGGTATCAGGCCTAAGTAGTGATGGTCCGACCATGGTCCGTACACCACAACATATGTATAGTCGTAATAATAATGCTAATAGGAAGAAGAAGTAGTAGAAGAAGAAGATTCATGGAATGAACAAAATCTACATTAAGCACAAAATGCAAAAACGACTTGATGCCACAGGGAACTAATGTTTTCTCCCACTGTTGTTTTTTAAAAATATTCAGGAAGTTTCTCAGTAAAACACAAGCCTCTGGCGGCTGCAGTCCCACCACTACGAATCAAAAATGTGTGTGTGAGCAGCAGTAGACTTCCCATTCAGTCACAACAAATGGTAAAATGGAAGCGAACAATATTTAACTGAAGTGAAGCGTACAGCCATATCACACCATCAGAAAATGGAGGAATAGAAACAGTTACCGTTGGCTATTATGATTACGGCGTGATACATGTCCACCGTGGCCGGCAGTATCAATGTGTGAATTCCTGCACTGGGCCATAAATCCAAGGCCACAGTAGAGTCTGGAGTCACTCCTTATATCGAGAATAAAAACAGTCGCTGGCTTCGTTCTTCGCCTCTAAAACCCAAGCTCTGATTCACGAAACGACATTCTCTGTGAGGCCCGGAGATAAGTCAGGAAAAATGAGAGAGATTAAATAGCCAATCATTTTAGCTGACAACATATGTGAGCCATTGATTGCAATGGAGGTTATTACCTCTCGCTGAGCCATTATCAACCTGTATCAGCTAGGGTGAGGGAGAGAGAGAGAGAGAGAGAGAGAGAGAGAGAGAGAGAGATTCCTTTATGTTCAATATACACTATAGCAGAAAGTAAGAATTATTTATTTATCACAATTAATTATGATTATATAACCGCAAGGAATCATGGGTAATCGTGAGATAAATCTACAGCTGCAATGTTGTTGATCAATGTATTTGAACTGCTGCAGTTCAAATACATTCTACTGTATATAAACTGATGAAACTATAAATGTACAATAATATATATTTGATAAATGGAACGGTCTTTAACGTTTTTGAAAGAAAAAAAGATTGCAGACTAATCTTTACTCTCTCGTGTGACTAATCAGATTACATTTTTGGATCACTTGACTGCTCTTTTTATGATTTGACTGATGAAGAGGTCAGTCCATAGAACCGTCCAGAACATGGAGGAGGAGAGGAACAGCCCGTCTGGAGACATTTGCTGAACTCTCCACGTTAAATAAAAGATCTAACAACAATTACTCTGTCATCACTTTTTTATCTCACGTTAACGTTTCACCGGACAGAAACCCTATTACTGCAGCCTGACGTCTGACGGGTCTGAGAACACTCACCAACCTGCTCATTAGGTTATGGAAGCTTTAAGATTACAAAGTGCACAAGGTATTCTGCTTTTTAACAACTTTTTTTCATAATCCTATAATCAGAAACACAGTTATAATGAAGGTTATCTGTGAGATTTTAAAACCTCAAGTGAGATGATTTGTCCCGAGGAACAGATTATTTAAAGAAAAAAAACCACAAGTATATTCAGAGAAATTCAAGGTTCTATCAGCAATTAGCCAGTTTGCAAACACAATGATTGCTTTAACTCGACCGTCGTCGAAACTTTATTTTGCCTGCCTTCTCTTTGTTGAGTTTGTTTGGACTGTGTGCTGCTGGGAGTTAGCAGCTGAAGACATGTTGGTACACGTTTTTTTGTGTGCAGTCATTCTGTCGTGTGATTTTTGCTTAACTCGGAGTCACCACTGTGCCCGGAGCAAGATTTAGGCCTGCATTATTTTTGATCAGTGTCACAGGAGGAAACAAGGAAACTCTTCCTCTTCCCTAACGTGTCAGAGACAAATCCACAGACATCGGTGTCGCTACACTTTCCTCCACATAAGAAGTGTGTAACGACTAAGAAGAGCAGTTTTGCAAAGCTTGCGTTCTGAGTAGCTGGTGGACAGCAAACATAACACGTACAGTAAACTGCCTTCACTGTGTGGGGACGGTGCCACGCTCAGAGGACCTCAGTGGCAACTCCTTAGCTCCCCCTGCAGGAGTGGAAGTTCTATGTTTATAGTTTTATTGTTTTTAAAGAGCAACACCTGCACGTGTTGCACCAAGCAATTAACTATGGTGCAAATTAGTGATACATTTTAATTAAAGCTGACGTGGCTAACCTCGGTGGGTTTTTTTCCCCCATTACCTCGGGGCCATAAAAGCCCACGTAAGACACATTTATAGCATTTATACTTCACTTGGTGGCGACACTGATGACACCATTAAAATAAAATAGAAATATTGACCCAATCAACAACCACTACATCACGCTTATTGCAGCTCACTGAAAAGCCTCGCTCCATCCTCCGCCTACTCTGTTCTTCACGGCGCCGCCCGTCCCGTGGGCACCGTACGAGGACTTTTTATTCCTCGACCGTGATTCTTGTCAGAACCGGGGGCAAAATAGATCACCGTTAAGAAGAGGTGGCGACAGACTCATCTGCCCTCTTCTGACAGTTAGTACGTGATGCATCACTGCTGTCACGGTCAACCCTGCACCCGGTGTTACATGTGTGTCTCCATGGCTTTATGGTGGAGCACAACGCCTGTGGCACCTGGACACTGACACTGACACTGCTAGGAATGAGCTGAGGTAAAAACTACAGTCGAAAAACTGAAATGAAAAAAAAAACAAACAATCTATGTGGGAAAAATTAGGGCTTTTGAAAAAATGTAATCTTGATAGATTAATTTATCATGATTAATTGTGATTGAGATAAATTACCATTTGTAAAAAGATAATTTGTAGAAATAAAAGCAACCTTTTTAGATTATTTCTTCCCCACAGTGTGTACAAATAACAAATGTGTATCGACTGCATGATAGAGCAACAATATGGATAAGAATGAATGAAAACTAATGTCGGCAGCAAATAAAACATGATTTAACAATATGAATAAAGTCAAAATGTCTTGTTTAGAAAATGGGCTGCACAAAAATATAAAATACAAAAGTAAAAGATACATCTGACGCCATACACACTATTACCATTAGAGGCCAGTGTTAAGCCTGTCTGAATCACCTGATCCGGCAGTGTGGGGGTTTCCACATTACTTTTGCCAAATACGTGGCTTTTCTTTCACTTCCACTTTGGTGATGCCAACGCTTCAGTGAACATCTTCAGTTTTCAACCACCATAACCTTTACATCCACCTCGACAGGCACAAAGAGAAACCTCCAGGCAGCCTTCTGGCACTGCTCCACTACCTCAATATCGAGCACCTATTAAGCGAGACCAGAAGTTCCTCTGGTCTCAATGTGGTGATTGCAGTACGGTCCAGAAAGTTTGAACTGCCTTCTGTTTGTGGAGCACTAAACCATCGCACAACTGTGGGATCATAGCAGTACTTTCTACACTCTCAGAGCCCCATGCTTGGCTAATTACTTCTCAATATTGTCTACACCCAGGAGAAGGTCAGGCCTGTATGCCAGCATGCTTAGACAAATGGGAACTCCACATCCAGAACAACAAAACCCTACTTTATTTTACGCACTTCTATCAAAAAGAGTTTATTGCGATTTTTTTTTTGTTTGTTTGTTTTTTTGCAAGGATTCACATTAAAGTGGTGTTCAAGTACATAACACAGTTAAATGTTTGCACATAAATATTTACTCTTGGCTGCTGCCTGTGAACTGTTCAGCTGCAAAACTGACCTGAGACCAAGGCACTACATTAGAAAAACAGTTGGAGCACAGCCAGAAAACACACGGGTTTCAACTCCCACACAATCAGCTCACGGGCGAAAATGAATCATTTAAATCAATGAAGCTCGTTTAGGTTTATGAATGTATCAATATACAGTATATATATATATATATATATATATGAGAACTTTAAATCATTTACCTACCTTAATCAACCTCTATAGCTGAAACAAAATGACGAAGCCGTAGCCGTCTCCTGGACTTCATGAAGGTGATGAAAGCTTTAGCCTTTTTGCCTCTGTGTCTGTGGAGAACAAAAGTACGATAAAGAAAATGTCAGTAATAATCCCAAATCCTGTATTGTCTCTATGCATTTTCTCTTTTTTGGATAAATACAAATTTCTGCCCAGTAAAGGACAGTGTTTCGTTTGCATGATTTTAGTATTTTGGTGCTAATACCTCGAAGCCGAAGCAACGTATACTGCCCAAAAACACACAGGTGTGAGATAATCACAAGACTATCTTCTGTTATTGTCCTGCATTTGTGGCACTACGTAAACAGATTTGCAGATGACGGTGTTTAAACCATCTGGACGCTGGAGAAAGACATATGGACCCCACATTAACCTGGAGGACAAAACTAATGAGATGACCTTGTCCTACAACAGTCTTCACATTCATTCTTAAATTTTTAAAATGGATTTGCAATTCAGAGAAATCCAAAAAAAAAAAAAAGACAGAATAACTGTCCACTCAAAGACAGTAAGAAAGAAAGTAACATAAGCCCTAAAAAAATTGCAAGTGTTAAGATGTGCAAACATCAATGAAGACATTCATTAAATCAGTAAACAAACTGTTGCAGCCACATCAGTGGAGCAGGCAACAAAAGACAAAGCTATGAAAATGAAAGGTTCCAAACAAACTGCATCACAGCATATGCTGCAGTAGTGACCGGTCATGTGTAGCACAACAGGCGGAACACTACAACACTACACTGAACCTGTCAGTGCCTACTACAATAGAACACCATCAGGAACGGTTCTATCTGAGGGGAAATCCCATTAACAGTACTAAAAACTACACTAAATGTATGTTCACGTCAGGTACACACAGAGTGCAGTACACAGAAGCTGGCAGTGTCTCTGAGAGAAGCTACAAAGGTCAACAGCCCACGAGTGTGTGTGTGTGTGTGTGTGAAAATCCTGTGGGTGTGTTGGTTCACTGTGAAGACATGTGTGTTCTCTAACCTTTCCAGTTTTTTTGCTTAGGGCTTACAGGAAATGTCATGTTCCTTATAAAAAGTGAACATTTTCCATCTAGAATTACTGTCATTCTCGATGACTCTACCCTGCAAAGCAGTCTGGGTAAACGATGAACATCTGAAATATACAAGGACTTATGCCAGTATAAATATACTGTATATATATATAGATAAACATACATTTACATTTCTATACATATATGCAAATATATACACATGTAGCCATGTATATCAATATGCATACACAGTATACAAAAAAATGTATATTGTATACATACAGTACATATACAAATATATACATATATTTGCATATACCTAATACTGAGAATGAAGAGTTCTTTATATGGTAGCTTAGAGCCAAAGGAATATTTCCCTGACGTGTCGTCCTTGATACTTTTGCCAAAGGAGCGTCATTGCAAACAGTTCTTAATTAACAACAAACAGTAATTTAATGATCAAGCACAATTAGCGATCAAGGCCAATGGAGTACTCAATTAATTTTAGGCGTCTTTTGACTCAGTGTTGGGAACATTGTTCTGTAGGCAATAATTTTGGCAGGTAGTTAAGAGAACGTCTCATTAATAAATTTGCCAATTTGTCAACGCGAGATCCAAGTGCAGCAGATCTGCTGGATGGTTTGTATCTACAAATGAGACAAGAACAAGTGTGATACGAAAGGGTCCTCACAACAGAACGATTATCAAGCCCTCATTCTCCAGCCCTGCAGGCATCCCCCCTGTGGCTGAACAGACTCACTGCACAGACTTCACACAAACAAAGTTTTCTAAGTGCCTTCATATAAAAAAAAACCCTTCAGACTATTTATTTCCTCTGTGTCTTTCATAATACCATCGAGAGACACTTCCTTTATGAGACTGTTGGGTAACTCTCTTAAGGCCGTACACTCACCCACACCATCTCACCCACTGTGTCTGCTGTTTGCCAGTTTCTGACTTTGAGGGACACAGATGAGTTGAGAGTTCCAACACATCAGAGGAAGATGTTAAAACTCAGCGTTCCTCCCATGGTGTTTCGCAGAAAAAAAAAGGAAAGAAAACTTTTAAATATAAAGTCATGGTTTTTCATAAACTGATTGACTGAAAGGAATTGGGTTTAAATGTTTCAAATGAAGGTAATTTAACTGAGTATCATGGAAATGAAGCTGCAGCTCATATTCCTATTTTATAAACGGTGAGTGAAAGATTCCTTCAGTGTCAATCTGCATTTCATCATACCTGGTAGTCACTAAAGTTCTCACCTTATCATCATGTGAACTGAGTCTCTGTTGAAGCTGATGTGTTTTTATAACCTTTACTTTTTATAGAGTCTGTTCCAACTTGACCTTATTTTTTCAGCACTAATATTTGTTGCAGGTTGAGTGGACCTGAATGCAGAATAGACAAAGTGGAACAGCCAATAGGAATAACTGATCTGTCTCAGCTTGGGGAAACAAGTTTTTCATCATTATTGATAGGTTTTTTTTTTTTTCAAATTATGATAAAAAAAATGAATCATTTATTTTAATAATTATTATTGTATGAAAAATGCTTTTTATGCCAATCAGAATTTCACACAATCAGGGAGAATGAAGTGAAAAATCTGTTTCTAATCACTAAAATGACAATTACAAAAAGTCTAAAAATTTTTAGTCATGAATGTTATTTCCTTTTTATAACAAAAATAATTACAAAAAGTCTAAAAATTTTTAGTCACGAATGTTATTTCCTTTTTATAACAAAATAAAATTAAAAAAAAACAAAAAACGATCACTCAAAACCGCCTGAACTGGTGTCGACTTAACCAATTACATTCTTTCTCAAATCTTACTGAAACATGGAAATTTCGATGAAAACAAAACTCAGTAGCAACTCGGAGGATAACGTTCCATCTCGGAGAGCTTCTCCGTCCATTACACGATGACTTTGCATAACAACAACAGTCCATTATTATTCTGTGTCCACAGCCCCGTCTTAGCCCAACCAAGACACGATCAAATCGCTCTTAAAGCAAGGACGGAGAAGGGTAAAGGAGGTGACAGCTGGTACGAGGAGACCCTGTGAAGAGAGATAAAAGGGAAAAGTAAAGTGTTCAACGCTCTCTTTGGGTTAATTGCGTTTGACATCTATCATTGCCTCTCGCATTTCTCCTCTGAGTACGCTCTCCGTAAGATGGGACGGAGTGTGGCGCCGAGTGCAGATGAAGAAGGAATTTTTTTTTTGATTCAGCTGTGTATGTGTCAGAGAAAAAAAAATGTAAAAAAAAGTTTTCCTTTGATCAAGATAAATGTTCAGGAGATGCAGCTTTTCTTTTGGTCTGTAGAGGGATTCATGTGTGTGTGTGTGTGTAGGAGGATACATTAATATTTGAAGTTCTACAGTGGGTGGTAGAAAGTCAAACATCTTGCTACAGGAGTCTCTATTGTCTGTACAGTATGTTAATTTAATAACCGTGTTTGATTATAACTGTTTACACCACTCTGCCTGGCTACGACACTGCTAAGCTAACACCTAGCTTTTGCAAATACTTTAAAAAATAAAATGAGATTTCATGAGATATCAGACCAATAGCAATCCTGAGAATCGGATCGAGCACAATAATCATCAGCAGATGTCACGAATAGACAACGTGTCGTGATATATTTTTCTAAGCTTGAACTCTCATCACACACAGTGTTGGGCCTTAAATGCATCAGTGTAAATATCCAATGTCAACACATTTAGTTAAGTCTGGACCTGATTAAGAACAGCGGTCAGATCAACCTTCATTCTCTCCAACAGAAGCTTCTGTTTGACATTTATCTTTGTGCAGTTCCAGAATTGTTTCCTTAAAAAAAAAAAAGAGGCAAAGTTCACAAGCAAACACTCGTTCATTGTTCCCTGAAAAAAATCACTGAGTCCAGACAGACATTGTAGAGCACAGCTAAACTGCAAAAGAGGCAGTGGCAGTGAGAGGCCAAAGAAGCAGGTCCACAGTGAGATCCAGGAGGAAACAAACTAGAATGGAGCGGCGGCCAGAACAGAACAGAACAGAACAGAACAGAGGAGAACAGCAGGGTTAAGTAAATGCCAGTCTGCATTTATCTACATTGACAAAGAGGAAATGTTGGAAATTGTGGTTCTTAGAAGTAGGGAGTGCACTTATTTTTACAGCTACAGTTTGCAACAGACCAATGGTTCCCAAAGTGGGGGGCGAGTCCCCAGGGCTCACTGAGCTATTACAGTTAATTAAGTTATGCTGATCCCAGCAAATTATTTCTCAAGATTGACTTCTTTTTTGAGACATGGAAAATAAACATTCTATTAAATGTTTTATACAACATAAGGGGCGGGTTTCATTTTGAATTCTTTTTGTTTTCCTTTTATGCTCCCTTCCCTTAAAAAAAAAAGATTTCTCTGCATTAAAAACATTCATGAAACAACCCAGCAATCAATGTCAGGCAACGGAGCAAAACGGCAATCCTCCAATTACAACCCTGATCCATAAACCACTTGTCAAAAAACTTCCAAGACACTTGCAGAGGTGTCGGATTTTTAATGACTAGAAGATAGTGAGACACGTCTCTCCGGAGTCTCCAACAGCTTTGACAAGTTTTATCATATCTTCCCGGAGCGTGCAGCCGTGTCACCTTTTATTTGATTAAGTCATTCCAGCCTGAAAAAAACATAAATGACATTTTTGAAATACTTTCGAAGCAGATATCAAATGTTTAATGGAACGTGAACGTTGAAATAAGTGAAGTTTTGCAACAGGAATCTGCCAGAACATTTGACAAGCCCTTGAGTTCAGTCGTCCAATCCACTTTTATCAGATAAGAGATCTCAGCAGTTAGAGCGTAGAAATGAGACGTCTCTCATCCGTCTCTGTCATATGTTCGCATTATTTTTTCATTTAATCAGTGTCTTCACATCAATTTATTTCTTGAAGTTGCTTCTTTAGAATTCTGTCAGCAGTGTGTGAGATAAGCCTGTGTCATGGTACCCATTTCTGGCATCAAAATGATGCTTGAACAGCTGGATGTCGGTGTTTACCACAAACACCTGCTTCATTCAGTTAAGGAGCAATTATTCTAATGTCCCTGTGATGTATTTTCAGTCTGACTCGTTCAAACTGGCCATGATGCAGAGCTGCCTTGGCTGGAACTGACCACAGATCTGATTCCTCACGGTGAGTTCATGAAGCCTTAATTCTGTTCTGACAGAGAAGATCGTATATACAAACAGGGCATTAGACAGATCATTGAAGCCCTCTCCTCAGCTGTCTACTGGGTTCATCTCTCAGCCACTCAGTGGCAGTGAGCCCATACATTCCACTGTGTCACGGCTTCTGAGCTGTGCATTCCTGAACCCTATCAATTTCTTACTCATTGGCCCACGCTTTCATTCATTCCTCCCTGTCTGACTTCTCACCGGAGTTCATTTGCGTCACCGAATCACTCACTATTCCACGCAGTAATATGACAAGAAGCTGCAGGCTGGTGCCACTCATTCAGCAGAAACTACAGCGTGTTACACTCAGCCTCTTTCCTGTAAGTGTGTCATGAATTAGTCAGCTAAGAATAAAGTCAGTTTTGAGAAAAGAAAAGAAATAAAAAAAACATAAAGTCAGTTTTGAGAAAAGAAAAGAACAAAATAAAAAAAAAACTGAGTTTTTTGTCATTTCAGTTAAAGGTCATTCATATAAGTGAAATGACAGAGAAATAACAGAATGACAAATGTCTTCAGCCTGAATGCTAGGGCTGTCAAAATGAACAGGTTAACTGTAATAATAATAATAATAATAATAATAATAATAATGTTCTTTTACTTTTCAAATAATAAAATAACTTAAAAACATTTATTCTAATACAGTACTGAATTTAGAAATATTAAGGACGAATATATATATATATATTATATATATATATATATACACACATATATATTATTAATAATAATATTTAAATCCTGTGCAGTACATTTCACAGGTTTCACAGTAAAATGATCCCAGCACTGTAGGTACTAGGTTCATTTAGACGTTATAATTTAGCAAACAATGGCTAATGGGCTCTCCGAGTGACACTGAATGGCTTCTGATATGACCACTCTTCCGGGAATGAACACTCTCCTCATCCATCCACAGAACTGTCCATTAGAGACGTCAGGTAATAGGAACAGTGTTCCTTCACAATGGACATCAGGCAAAAATGGATGTTTCCAATGACAGTGTGGCTCAGGAGGTGGTCTTAGGTTGACTCAGTTATAGTCAGAGCAAAATACAAGTTGTAGAGTCTAAAGAAAAACAACCCCAACCTTTTACATAGTTTTAAAAATCTAATTATATATAGACATATATATATAAAATATATGTACATATATACATTCATTTGTACATATATACACATATATAGATAAGGATATCCATATACATACCTACATATATGTACACACAATATGTGAACACACAAAACAGGCCCCATGTAGGGCAGATGCTACAGCCCCACAGACTCAAAAGTCCAAAAAAAATGACTCATGACTGTTTTGTTTTTTCCCCACTTCTTTCTAGCGTTGTGTGGAGTTTGAATGACTGAAATTGTTTCTGCTTAGACAAATTAATTGTCATCGTTTACAGTTGTAACATTTGATGTATGGTTTCAATAAATCCCGACTTGCCCACAAGCATATTCCACTTCTGCCTGAAAATGAGATTGTTAGAGCACTGCCTCTCTGTTGCTACAGTGACAAATGTTCCAACTCATTTCTGCTCAAAGTGAAATTGGATTAGTGCTGGCATGTGGATCAAAAACACCTTGTCATACAGCGTAGGGATGGGACACATCCAGTGGAGGCTGAGCGTGCTGTAGTGTTGGTTTTGGGGGTAAAAAAAAATATACCAGTCACATGAAAGTACTGGGATGAGAAAAGGACCGAGGCCATGAATTCCACAGTATTACACTGTGGCTTTGTCATTCATTAAATAATTACTTTCTTCATTCATTGAATTAATTCAACCATTTCACTCCAGTGAGGGAGCAGCAGAGGAAACACAGTAGTCAGAGGACACAGAGATCTACGGCACACTGCTGTTTCAAGGGTAATCATATTTTCTTTAGTTGTACAGAGCCAGGGAATGTTTTATCACTCCATAACCTTTTTACTGGTCTCTTTAGAGCGCCATCGTATCTCACCTTTGAAAACTATGTTGTGCCTACAGCGCGTGCAGTGACAGGGGCGGGGAAGTATTTCTCCAGCACGTCAGTAATGCACTCTCCCCCTGCAGTTTATACTGGAACGACTCATCTCTTACTTTGAAATTCGTATTAAAAAGTCGATTAATATTTAAAGAACTTTGGCAAAACGTCCATATAATAAATCACCCAGCTGCCTTTCATAAGCTGCATGATCTCAATAACAGGCCACAGCCGCCGCTGCTGCTGCTGCTGCTGCTGCTGCTGCTGCTGCAGGGTGGTCGGCTACATGCAGCTTTGAAAATGCTAATGGTTGTTGAAGCCGTCGTAATTGTTATCGTACCAATCCTGCAATCACTGATCGGTGACCTTTAACCTGAGTAGGTTGTGGAGGTAAATACGTTCCAAAAATAACACCTGGTCACACAGTGGTGCAGAACTGAGAAAGAACCTTTTAGAGATAGATAAGCAGACAGACAGACAGACAGGCAGACAGGCAGACAGACAGACAGACAGACAGACAGACCTTGGTCTGATATGAATCCAGTGCTGTGTAAAAGATACCTAAAAAATACAAAACAACAAATTTACCAACATAATTGTTAAATAAACCATATACTATTTTTGATTCCTCGTCTGACTTCTACGTTCTGACCAACAGACAAAGTTCTCCAGGTATTTTGTCTCTACAGGAGGAGTGAAGATTTGTTTTGATAAACAGTTCAGGACTCCACCACCAGGACGTCCGTTTCACCACAGTCTTTATGGTATACAGAACAGATAGTCTGGACAGTTCTTGACTTCTGTTTCCTTTCGCGTTTGTGCTGTAGACTTGTAAAACCCTGATCTCTCAGTATTATGTTTTTAATTAAATGCTGACTCTACTGGGATTGATTTAAAGATATTTATTTATTTTTTTATTTTAGTGGCCTGGCTCAAACTCAGAGAAACCTTTTCTCTAATGATGGTCATTCACACCCTGACTCTGGTGAAATTAAAATCCTGAAAATGTGTTTGGGTGAATGATCAGCGTGATTCGTCTTGAACAACTCTACTCAAGTATTCATTGCATAGAATCCAAATACCTGGAGTTTTCCATCAGTAAATCAGAAACGGAGAAGCCTCTCGGATGAGCGAAGCTGCCATTAAGCTGCCGACTTCAGAGGACGGAGACGACCGGGATGACTAACTGTTGACCTTCACAGATATTGTTGGACAGATTTTTTTCTTTTAATACGTCTGATATAACCTGTGGTTCATATAATTTCAGCAATCTTGTCTCAGTGCCCTCTCACGCCCTGCATTAATGCAGATCTAGACAGGCTGTCACAGTCCTGTATAATAAATGCCAGGGAGCACGGACTGTGTAAGTCACTCTGCAGCTTCAAAATTCTAACAACGGATTTTGCTCAAATTAGCTAACAACGCGACATCAGTTACACATATGTCCATACTGTATATCTGTTAGCAGTACACACTGTGCGATGTAAATTCAAGCTCCTTTCTGTTAATCCCACCCCTCACATTCTAAAGACTTGTCCTGTGATAATCCAGTGATGCCTGAATTATATTCTATAGAGTAACATAATGATACAGAGGCTTTCTCAGGTGAGGAAGTTATCGTGAGTTCATCAGTGGATAGAAAGTCATTTGGAGATAAAGACTCGGGTGAAATCATCCTCGCATGAATAAGAGATCAGCAGGTCAAGAAGAGTCACGTTTTTTTTTTTTTTTTCAATTCAAATTCAGAAAGGCCTTTGTCTTTTCAATTCCTTATGTTTTATGCATTACCTTTTTAAATGCCTATTTATATTTAAATATACATATATATATTGTACCTGTTCACCGCATCAGTCAAGATTTTGCTAAACCAGTGACGGTTGCTGGTCAGTGAACCTTATTTTTGGCCCTGGTCACTGAGGTACATGCTTGAAGCTTGAAGTGTCAATAAATCTGCACCAATCAGCCGGTTAGAACAATTTCCCCCAGATATTTCTAGAGGGTACCACCAGTAATATACCTACCATAGATTGAGAACCAGATACATATACCTTCCATATATCAGCACAAGCAAGTAAAAGTACATCTACGAGTTATTCCTAGTATGCAGTATTTAAATATAAAACAGTGAGACAGGAATACTGTAACATTTACTTTCTGTACTTTCTCAGGGAAAAGGTTTCAAATTTCCACTGCTCTCTCAGGTGGCCTGTCCAGTAAATTACTCTGGTGTGTCCACACTATTGCAGGCGTTCCAATCAAGTGTGCAATACTTAACATTAACTCCCAGTGCGTTTCAGGCCTTGGAGAGCCAGCACAAAATACCTTCTTGTTCTTGGAAGCAGTGACTGTGACTGATAAAAAGCTTTTCCAGCTTGAAGTGCCTCGGCCTTTGCATCAAAACCCAGTCTCCTCCCAGAGGAATCTCCGCCGTTTGAAGGGAGAGAGGCACGGCTTGTCAATGGTGTCACATTGCATTTTCTCTCAGATGCTGAGCCAAGGCCGATGCCACCGACTCAACCTGAAAAAAAAAGTTGAAATTAGTTAGTGTTCTTTGTATTTGGGGGTAAAAAAGTAGCCTTCAACTATGAAGTACACTCATTTTTGCAGAGGTTTTTTTTTTTCATACCTTTTCTTACGGACAAAAGGTATAAATATTTCAGAAGTGTACGTTAAGTGGTCGTACTCATTCAGACTAGTTGCAGTACATGTAACGACAGGCGACAAGAAGTAGATGTTGACACTGCTTCATGTAAAGGAATAGAGACTAAATGCTATGTTGTTATTTAAATATTTACACAGCAGAGCTAGTTCTTACAGCACAGTTCAGGTTAAAAATGAACACCAGACGTATACAATACCTTATTACGTTATGTTAATGCTAAAACATGAAATTTTCCATTAGACTTTATGCATGAGCTAAAACAGGTGTCAAACATATGGCCGGCGGACCAAAACCGGTCCACTTGATGAATGTTGAAAGTGAAAAAATGCACAAACACATCATGTTAGTGATGAATGAATTTTTGTTGTTGTTATACTGGTCCAGCCCACTTAATATCTAACCAGGCTGTATGTGGCCCTAGCACCAAAATGAGTTTTACACCCCGATCTGCAACATCTGTAACATAAAGCCCACGGGGAAAAGTAAAAAAAAAAAAAATATAAATATATATATATATAAAGGTCTTGTACATCAGCCACAGGCTGGACTGATAATACGGCTTGTAAATAACCATAAAAAAAAGTCCATGTCAGTGGACCTCAGATTACAAATATGCATTTGATAGGACAAAACATGGAC
This sequence comes from Cynoglossus semilaevis, assembly GCF_000523025.1. Classification (NCBI taxonomy): domain Eukaryota; kingdom Metazoa; phylum Chordata; class Actinopteri; order Pleuronectiformes; family Cynoglossidae; genus Cynoglossus; species Cynoglossus semilaevis. The sequence continues at coordinate 13,206,161 of NC_024322.1, forward strand.
ATGTGTGTGTGTGTGTGTGTGTACTCTTCACTGAGAGGCTAATTATAATGTAAACTTTGGCTTTTGGCCATCACACTCTATTCTGGGGAACTGGACTTCATCATATTGCTTCGCTCAACACAGCAGTGGCTAATGGATTGGCCAGACTAATAAATTACATTACTAATCAATGTTTGCTCATGAAAGCATGTTGTGGACATTTCCGTGGTTACAGGAGTCGACCTGCATCCAAACACTCAACAAAAAGACCGAGCAAAAAAAAAAAAGACAGCCGGAGCACAGAGAAAGGGAATAGATGTTGGATCGTGTGTGGAAGAAAACGATGTCAATGAAACGGTAGCAGTGGGGACATTACTTATTTAATGATGCAATACTAATGGATAAGAGATGAGTCTGACATTTGAGCAAAGCTGAGTGACCTGTAAACACCGGGGAAAGTGTTCGATGGTTTGCGTTTGTACAGAGTCATGCTGTGATGACAGGCAGCCACTAAAAGAATAAGTGTTAAAACTAAATTAGTTTTTGGAAATTGCGTGTGTAAAACCCACAATCTTTGACTAATACACTAATATTTCGCCCCGCTCTCCTCACAGCGCTCGCTCAGTTTGTGATACAGTATATCTCGGTTTTCCTTAATAATTATAAAAGTCAATATGCTCCACTTTATCTTGTTAATAGAATTTCAATATAATGTTGACAATGTGAACATTTAATTATCTCCAGTACAAGGTTTGCTTTTTTTTCCTGTGGTAGATATGGAAGTTAATTCAGTTTAAAATATAAAGTTTTTTAGTTTAGTTATTAATGTAAAATGAGTCAAACAGGCTTAAAGAGGACATATAAAAGTAATAAGTACTGTTACTTTACTGTTACATATAAAAGTAATAAGTACTGTTACTTTTATGACATACATTAGTTGAATCATGGTAGTTGAGCAGTAACTTCAAATTAAGATGAGATTGAAATTGGACTGGACCAGACCAGAACAGGCTAGGCTAGGCTAGGCTAGGCTAAATTAGTTAGATCTCTGGTAAAGTTAACCTGAACCTCTAAAACACTGCTAAAGTATCAGTAAGTTACTTTCTCAAACTACACAGTCAACTGTACTCTGTGTACTGTCAGGAATATTTTAGTTTCCCAAATACGAACACCCAACATACAGGATTAGGCTAATGTTTATTTTCAGTATAATTGATCAATTTTGACAGTAAAGTCAAAGTTTCACAAGGACTTGAGGAAACTGTGGTCATGTACAAGGTTCCTCATAAAGTTTCCTTTTATGGCTTTGGACACCTGTCAACAACATCTCTCTTTTTTAAGCGCACTAGTTTAGACGCGTCTCCGAGTGCAGCGAGATAGCATCGTTCGGCAGCACAGGATTATAGCTCTTTACCATTCTTTCCCTCGACTCCCCAAGACTTTAATCAATTATTAATTTCCCTTGTGGTCTGAGTAAAGGCTTCATGCGGTGAATTTAAACTGCCAGGATCAGAGGATTGGACTGTCACTTCTTCATATGAGAAAGAATACAGAATGTACAGCTTTCATCCCAGCAATCAACCCAAATACACCTTGGACAAGCATCGCAATATAGCACTGAGGGATGGCTTCAGAGAAGAGGTGAGGAAAACATGACAGAGGAGAATCACAGGCTGACAGGAGAAATGCTGGAGGGGGGGGGGATGGAGGGGGCAGTAAAAAGGAAATTTTTAATGCAATGGAGAATAAGTATGATTTTATTGCTGTGTACAATATAATCCTCTGGGATCCTCACACACTATATACTATATACGACTATATGTGTAAAAAGACTGTAAGAAGGCCATATATGTTTGTCTTGGAATTATAGTTTTCAAAGCAGGGGTGTCAAACATATGGCCCACCGGCCAAAACTTCCCCACTAAGAGGTTCAATCTGGCCCATTTGAAGAATTTTAAAAATTGCTTAAAAAATTGCTGCCTTTTAAAATTATAGACATCCGTATGTGATTAATTTGTATTTAAATTTAAAAAAAGTGTATTCAAGCCAGACATATCAAATGCAACAAATCCCATCTTGTCTGTAGAGCAAATTAGTCCAATCAGCTCGCTGAATATTCCACTGGAATGTTAATATTTACGTTGAACATAAATACTCAAATAGCGAACTTCCTTAAGCAAACGTGCAGTGGACCGTTCCTGCCTGCTAATCTTCCTATTCATTGATGTATTATTCATGGCTGTCATACCTGGAAATTGTTGCTGTTCAGTGTGCATTTTACATGAGTTGCCGTAGGCCATTATCTGGCACTTATAGAAATATGCATGCATCAAGGCTTTCAAATCATAAATATAAACCATCCCAGTAAAACTATCTTCCCTTTTTCCTGAGCCGATGGCAGAGCTTTTATGAACATTACGCAACAATCAGTTTCACTTAATTTGTTGTATTTTTTTTGTGGTAACTTATTTCATTTTTAAAGGGGCCTCAAAACCAGATGCAACGCTTTTATAATTGTGGCAGGTTCTCTTTCATGTTCGGTTAAAAAAATAAAATGTTTGCTTATGAAATCATTACATCTGTCTTTGAACCCTTTTGACTTGAAAACACTTGTCCATGAGACCCTGTCTCCAATCAATGCAATGAATCAAGAATTTTCTTTTCCCTGTGAGTTCAATCAAACTAAATGTGTCTGCATGGCTCTGCGAGACATTTAGTAATCATTCACTGTGGTGTTTGATTAATCATATATATAATGACTGGGTGGTTTTACTCTGTTGATTCCTGGGATAGCAGCAGTCCTGGTTTCTCAACCAGCAGAGATGCATCAGATGACAAGATGCAGGAGAGCCACCAAACAAATATTAAATATTTATCCCAATCTCTTTACGGCTGGGAAACAAAACCTAAGCGTTCAAAAATATCCATCCACTCATCCATCATTTAAACAGCTGTGTGCAGACATGAGCCTGACGTTACACTTCAAACAGATTAAAAACAACTGCTCACGCTTTTGTTCTCTCATTTATTCGTGGGTGCCTGCGTATTGACGAAGAAATTAACATGTTGCTAATCCCTACAGTGATCAAGACTGAAAAAACAACACTATTGTGTTTACTCTTTTATATTTCAAGAGGCCTCTGGAAAATCCAAGATAATTGAAAAAGGAACAAAAAGGAATGTGCCACCATTATGAATGACAATAAGGGTGAACTGAAATAGGGCTGTGACTCACTGTAAGATAAACAAATGCACCGAGAGGTCGTAAATAACATCCACCAGGAGAACAGGACGGATGCATTACATCAATTCACTTAAGGAAAATCAGAAAGTGCTGCTGTTTTTAAAGCATGGAAGAAAAACAAAAGCCTTTGTGTCTGAGATGAGGTTTATCAGGAACTGATACCAAGAACACAGACTTGAATGTTACAGTACTGTACATTTTACCTCATGGTACCTTATTGTTTCTTACTTGTCCTCACAGTGTGATCTGAGATATTTATGAAGCTGTACACAAGCAGAGCAGTGATCTGATTATTAGGTCATTCAACGCGCAACCCCCGACCAATGAGGAGAGAGGGATAAACCTCCATGCTTTGTTGGTCGGTTTTATTCCGTCAAATACCAGATGTCAGAGAAAACAGGATGCCCTTGGTGTTGCATTGTGATTGATGACGGCGACTCTGCGAAAGTAAATGTGTGTCTCTGAGACTGAGTGCAGTGGCCTCCATAAATCTGGGGACGGGGCGGGGGTGCATCCAAGGACTACCCCCTTGCATGTAGCCGTGTACAAAGCATCATTCTTAGATTTATGGCCTAAATGAGCAACGTTTACCCAGTCAGTGCTGAGCCCTCCTCAACTGACGACAAATTCATTCATTACACGCTGTAAAGGAGAGCTGCTACGTGGCTGTCGGTAAACAGCGGGATGGATTAATCGTGAAAAAACTTCCTTGAATTCCTCCTTATTTTCCATTTCATCTGTGAAACTGTTTCTGCCTGCAGACGCCACAGGACGTTTAATTGTACATGCAACGCCAACGAAATGTTTCATTTTACAGATCCATCCAGCCTGTCAATCCATCTGTGTTTCCTTCCATCTATCCATCTGCCCTCAAATTGAAAAGTAATTGGATGGGTGCGAGTGGCAGCTGACAAGGCTTGCTGGCAGATGTGACCAGGAAACAGAAGCACAATGAGCCCAATTGAAAATACTCTTGGTGGCTTTTTCTTTTTTTCTTTTCTTTTTTTTGCCACAGATGGACCCCTATATAAAGGGGAAATTAACGGATCAGAAAAAGGGGGGAAAAAACAGTTCCAATTCACAAATGGCTTCTTGCCTAAATGCAATTCAAAAATCAACAAGTCGCGCCCATTTGTCTGAAAATGGGAGTCTTTGACGCAGTGATGTGATATTTTTGCAGGTCGTCTCCACTCAATATCCACAGTCTGTATAACTGAACAACTGCTGTGTAAAATTATGCAGAAGATGAAAAATATAAATGTATTTTATTGTACTGTAAAATCATGTTTTGGAAAAATCTAAAGAGGTGGAAAATTACAATGTTTTGACAAAAGATCTTTCAATTGGCCAGAATAAGCCCTGGGCTGATTTTTGGTCCACAAGCCACATATTTGGATCTTCTGTACACCAGCTTTTTTGCATAAAGATTTCAGGTTTGAATTCTAGGCCAATATTTTACCCTAACCTAATCTGACTTCGATGTGTCTGCCTAGTGATTCCTCGAAACAGTACTTAAACACATTGGCACTTCTGAATATACTGTAATAAATAATAAACAGGATTGAAAGTGATCAATCTTTTTGCCAGAACTAAGAATCCAGACCTTTGTTTTTCTTTCTCAGCACATCCATCACGATCAATAATTTAAACACAAGATGTTTCCTCACACTTGTACTGAGGCAGTGGGCTTGCTACGAGTTCGATGGATGCATTCGTCTTCATGATATGTGCACATTAGTCCTGGTTTATTATATATGTTTTTACAGAAAAATCAGTCAGACAATTACAGCTACTGTATTCGCAGATCAGTGGATCCCTCACATCATCATGCAAGAAAAGTATCTTCCACTAAAGGGTTTCCCAGACTTTCTGACTCTAGATATTTTAAAATAAAAAAATCCCATGATGCACTGGATGGCAGAATCAAACGAAAGCTCACTTAGGTTAGCAGTTGTAAATCTTTGCAGGTTAGGGTTGAATTTTGAAAGCCACCTAGAGTGTTATGTGCCTTTCTGAAAAAGCACTACTTGAAATTCTACAGCTACATTTAAATCACATTTGAGTTTTCACTCCATAATTTATTAACATCTGTCTTGCTTTATGCCTCACTTAAGAGGTGCATGTCAGATCTGCTATCCTCGCGTCACCTCAGAAGTGACTGCAGCTCTCACAACTCGCCCTAAAACTTTTGGAAGGACATGTTTTTATATTTTATACAATTTCCAATGTTCTACATATCTATCTTCTAGCTGGAGAAATCATTTTTAAAAACAAAATCACAAAATCTTACAGGTAGGTGTGCTGTATGTGTCATGTGTCACGTGTTGCCTGCCTAGAGAAAAACGTGTTTTGTTTTGTTTTTAGCTTTAGCTGCCAAGACGCAGCATCATAATTTACATGTGAGAAGGCAAAGCCAGGTCGACTGCACATTTATTTTCTGTTTGGTCTCCTGGTAGTGGTTGCCATTTATCTTCTGCAGCTGTACTAAAATATTCCATCTTGCAGAGCAGTGATAGCGTGCATAATATTTGCTCGTACTGCAGAGGTCAGTGATAATGCATTGAAGATGCATAATAGTTCCTGCATTACATAGGACAAGGTCAGGCTACATTCAAACATGTATATTACCTGATAGCCCTGTCTGTACAGGCAGCAGGGGGCACCAGACCTAATGAAAGAATACTTGAAGTAATGGAAGACATTTCTATTAGCTTGAAGACCAAGGGCAACCTGACCCTAAGTTGAGACTGTTGTCTTCCTACAAGGTGCCAGGAAATACCAGGAGAATTAGAATCTTTAACATTTTTCCCGCAGCGTGGTTTGTTCAGCGCTGAACCCCAGTTCCGCTCTTGTAAACAGCACAGCGTGACATCAACAATTCATGACAAATGACACGTCATACAGACCGCTATTACTCTCCTTCATCTTTCATTAAACCCAGTATTAGTGTGCTAGACGTGTTTCGCCTCTGCATTTTAAGCAGACGATCGCTGCAGGAACGCAGACCGTAATTGTAATTAAGTGGCGGCAAGCAGATGGCATTTAAACAGCCAAGCGCTCCAGGAAGTCAGATCAAAGTGTCACTAAACCAAACAAAATATGTGACTTGAGTCTTATGAATGCGTTTCATTTTCACACACTGAGAGTGAGAGACAACCTTGGAATAATTGCTTCCGTTAATTGTTCACTTATCTGTGGGGTTTTTTTTGTTTTTTTTAGTCCATTATATATTACATTTCCAGATTCAAATATGTTGTATCACAAGGAAAGTCTTGCAGTAGTTGCTTACTCTTAACTTGGAAAATCTTTATTTCGGGTAGCTTGCTAGGTTGCTTACTCTTAACTTGGAAAATCTTGTAAGTGTATATATAGAGTATACATATATAGACACATATATACATATATAAATATATATATACACACATATATATACGTACATACATACATATATTGTCTAAAAGTTTGTTGAAGATCAACATACACTCTCTTCATTGCAGACCATAGCACTAACTTCAGCGTTTGAATGAATTATTGATTGCAATTATTTATGTATCAACCCGTCCACGGTGGATGCAGCAGATCACATTTACATTTCAGCCGACCTATATGTCTTTAATAATGAGGTGTTTGTACAGCATTTTATTTTTCTTCTGATATAAAATGTACTATTAAATATTCAAACTGAGCAGTTTTATGACACATATCGCTCACGTTTGCCGTTGCCTCCGCTCTGAATCACAATACAAATCAATACCAGAATCGGAGTCAGGGTAAGAATGTGCTGCAGGGATGTAGGACCAATGCCCCTCATCAACAAGACGGTAGCAAAATCCAATTACTTGGGTTAACTAGCTGACCACTGCATGTATATTTCCACTCCGGTTTATTTTCTTGGCACAGTAAAAGCACTTCACTGCCTCAACTGAGCTAAATATTTTAGTGACTGCATTCAATGTAATGTCCAACAAATAACCCAGGGAACAGTGAACAGGCAAATAAAATCAAAGAAATGAAAAGCAAACATTGGATTTGTTTCCATCACAGGATCAGTTTAGAGCTTGTCAGCATCAACCAGTAGAAAAAAAAAGCTTGGAGCCTCCTGGTGGCGGATAGGAGATATACCACTCAATACAATCTGGGATTTGCAGACCAGGTTGTACTGAATTCAAAGACAAAGACATGAGAACTGTGAGAGGAATCTAGAGTACTCAAGCCCCCCCACTCATCCATACATCCATCCAGTCAGAAATCAGACTCTTCTCGGCCCACCTGTCCAAACACGAACCATCACTTGAGAAACCCCACCTCAGTAAAGTAACTATTTAAATGTTTTAAACTTTTGGTAAACTGTAATACATAGTTCACAGCTTTTTCATTTGCATTAAAACAAAGGGTGTGTGAACAGTGGCCCTTTACAGCACAGGACAATAAACACGCTGCATTTTCACAGACTCTCAGTGGCTCATTTTTCCTCTCAGGTTGAGCCAACAATGTATACTTGCAGAATAAACCTATTAGCATAACTGGGCAATTTACACCACTAGGGGCAAAGAAAATAAAAGAGAAAAATTTACCAGCCGATTGAACAAACCTAAGGCTCCTGCATTAGCTTTGAGATCCTGGCAGACGGTGCCAAAAGTACTCTTTGGATAAACAACATGGATTATTGGGCTCCTCAGGGTGATGAGTTGCTGAAAAGCCCCTACAAATCTCTCCCTTAAAACGCTGCCTGAGATTCACCGGCCTAATAGAAAATAAGATGTATATGAGCTGAGTGCGGCCAAAACAAGGTTAGTTCCGAGGTGTGTCCTTGTGATGCTAACAGCAAGTTGATAGATATTGGATTAAATAAAATAAGAAATGATCGCAGTCTTTACCTCTGTGTGGATTAGGACTAAATGGACAGATGGATGGATGTCATCCAATAAAAAGAACACACGCCCGTTTATAATCACTGACAGTTTCTAGTGTCTGAACCACTCAAAGAACAAGTACCAGTGGATTTCCCTTTCAAAGTAACAATGAAACGGCTTTACAGTATTATTCTTAATTAAATTCAAAACAACACAAGTGGTTATCAATTTCCAGATCATTAGTGTAAACATTAGTGTCCAATCCCCCTGAAAACAAACAAACAAAAGAAACCCTGCAACAATCCTTCTTATAAAGGCAACATGTTTAACTCATAACACAATGATATAACGTTGATATCAAATTTTAAATTTTACACATCTTTATTATGTGGAAAACTAACTTCATAAGCACTCCAAACCCCAATCACAATTTTTATCTTGTACACCCCCTAGTGGCGGCTGGCACAACACAGATTCTGCTGTTGGGCAATATTACAAACCATATTTCGAACATGGGGTGTAGATATGATCTTGGAAAAAAAAAAATCAGTCAGAAGGTTCTGGCTTCAACGCCACTTAGATCCCAAATGCCATGTTACGTTTCCCCAGGAAGGGAATAATCTGGTGTAAACACTTTTACGTTGACCACTGCATTGACTCCAGATAAGGAGCCAAAAATGATTCCCCACCTGAGTGCAGTTTACGACGTATTCACATTACGTCCTTTTAAAGACCGTCACCTTCTTCTCCACTGTGCACCTGTATGTACTTTTCACCCATCTGTACATACTTTGCACACACCTGCTGATAAGCTCTGTTTATTCCTCTGACAAGACAGAGACACAGGCAGATGTCGAGTGTACCCCCCACTCGGCCCCTCCGGCACCTCTGTGCTCCTGGGGAAGATCAGCATGGGAAGTAGACAGCTGTCGCAGCTGAGGAGTGCATCCAAAATAACCTCTCTGTCAGGGAGGATGATTACTGTGTACTGTACACAAACAGTACACAGGGAGAATAGGAACGCTGCTCCGTCGCTAGGATTTTTACAATCTTTAAAAAATGATACTATAGATTTTGTATCACACCTAAAAATCGATACATTTCTGTCGGGCCAGGTCTGAATAAATCTGTGGTCAGGCGTCAGGTTGAACAGAGCGACCTTCAGGCAGGCTTTGTGCAGCTGGAGGCAACACACTCCGTTGATGCGAGAGAAATGAAAAAGAGGCTCTCACCCATCATGCCGATTGCACCGAAGAGGTGAATTATGGCAACTAGAGGGTGAGTAAATCTTCAGGACCTGCCCTCCCTCTCTCATGCTCTCAGACCTGACAATTAATTCCAGCCCTCCCCCTGGAGGCAGGTCTGTGCTCATCTGTGTACACGTCGGCTGAAGCCGGCCCACACAGGGCGTGAGTCAGATGGGATTTAGAATTCACCAGCTGCTACGAATCTTTTAAATTTAGTTTTTTTATGAACCTTGAAAATGTCGTCTTGTTAAACGGATTAAATTTAATTTAGCTAAACATTTTCTTGTTGTAAAGGTTGTACAGGGTATGCAGCGTAATGACCTACCTGTGCTGCAGTGAACCAATGAGGTAGATAACAATTGTTATGTAACTCCCCTAAGTATAGGGAGCAGTGATAACAGTCTGAACATACAGTAAGTGAAGCTGATCTACTCTATCTCATCTTCAGTCAATTGTCTGGACACATTTTAATCTCTAATACTTTAAGAATAAACATCAGTTCTACTAAAATCCAAACTGACAGAAACTAATGGATGTAAAAAGAAATCCATGTTTAAAATAATACTGGAGTCCCATCTGGAATAGTGTGAATGAAAAATGCTTTTAGAAGTTGGGAATTTAGAAGGAAAAAACTGTTGAATGCATTTAAAACTATATGCCAACAATAATCAAGTGGTGGCCCGTGGTCCAAATCTGGTCTGCTGATCCATCCAGTCCAGCCTGTGACTTGATTTTGAAATATCTATTTTTTTTATTTTATTTGAGTGTCCAGCCTCCAAAGTGTCTGTAGAGAATTCCTCTGACAAACTTTCACCTTCTGATCTGGAGCAAATCATCTGTATTCTGGTCTGCTGTGGAGTTACTATGTTTATATACTCCATCACTTCTGCTCCACTTACAGATCTTAAATAAAACACTGCACTTCGTCCAAATGACTTTCTCTGTGTTCATTTTTTCCCCATCCTTTTCCCCCCCTTTCTCCTTCTGGACCATATGTTTCCATTCAGAATCAGTACTGGAGGCCATTCATCACTTGTCCTAATTAAACACACACTCATAGCACATCCACGGCAGCTGCGGGGGAAAGAGACGGGAAAAAGAGATCAATGGCCAGAGGGACAACAGAAATAGTCAGGAGTGGGTGAGGAAGAGGGGAACAATGATGCTGGTAAAAAAACACAACAGAAATAGTCAGGAGTGGGTGAGAAAGAGGGGAACAATGATGTTGGTAAAAAAACAAAAAAAAAACAACTCCAAAAACAAGAGCAGAGAACAGGTTTGATAGAGTTGTGTTGGCTTAAAGTCAGGGCGGCTGCCAAACAGACAAACACTCCAACAGAGTAAACAGAGGAGTAACTTACTCCACATGGACCACTAGGTCGTGGTTCATGTCTTTAAAAACACACTGTAGAAGCTTTGCTTCATAAAAATAAAGTTAAATTAATTCATGACGCTGCCACAGGGTCACAGGAATTTTCTCAGACTTTTCCAGGACCATCTTTCTGTAAGACAGATGCTGCGACACAACGTTCCCATGTTCTACACCAACACTAAACCGTGTACCTGCTAATGCTTTGAACGGTGTTATTATCTCCAGTTATAATTCACATGTTGTATATTTAACCAGATAAATGTCTACAGTATACCAAGGATATTATAAAATATACCAAGGAAGGGAAAAAAACACTCAAGAACCATTTCCAAACTGCACTGCAGTTTTGTCACCAAGTTGTTAAGTGTAGTGACATTAGCGACATGCTAATTTATATGGCTGGCTGGAGGCATTGAAGCATCACGCATCAATACTGTCCATTAGAGACATGGTGACGACAAACCGGCAGATGGTTTTTAACCTATTTGTATTTACTAACAGAGCAGAGGAGAAATGAAAATACAGGATCATTGAAGATTTTCCAGGACTCCAGGATTCCTATATCTTTACATGGCATCAACACTACTGTAACTGATCAGGTTAGCTATAACACTGAATACCTTGACTGATCAGGTTAGCTATAACACTGAATATACCACCTTGAAAGTCCAGACGGATCCTGGGATTTATATCTAATCATTTAGGGTCTGACCCGTACATTGGTGTATTTAGCTTATTTTATCTTAAACACTTTGTTTCTAAATATAGGCCACAATCTGCAGCATTACTGAAAGTCCCAGAGCCTGAAAGGTAATTCTCTATTAATTCCATTGTCACTGTTGATTAAACTCCTCCGTTCGACCCAGACATATGTGTCTGACCTTTTCACAGGAACCGCTTCATTTTTCACTCTGTGGCTCAGCTCAGTTGAATGTTTTAATTCATTGTTCAAGAAAATGGCTCTTAAATATTTCAATATCACTGTTTGACCTTTACACAGTGACATAAATACCAAAACTATTACTCTTTCCTACGGCGTGGTACAAGTAGTGTCTCGGTGGGAGGTAGGATAAACAACGGATTATTTACAGCGCTTCTTCTACTAATTAATTTAGAGTGTACGAAGACGAACAACCTCTGTCTGACTTACGTATGTTTGGATTTGTGAAATGTATCTATTATTATTATTTTTACTGAACTGAATGTATCAAGATGATTATTGTACAAATATTCAAACACATATATCCTGATAATGGATCTGAATTGAAGTTTTAAAAAAAATCAATTCTACTTTGTACCATATAGGAGTGGGTAGGTAGAGTGTGAATATTAAAACTGTTTTTCTTTGGCGGCTGTGTGTGAATATTAAAACTGTTTTTCTTGGGCAGCTGTGATTGGGTCATGGATGGGGAGCGCCCTCCAGCTTCTTTATCGTGACATTGGGTCACACAGCTAAAAGGCTTTGTGTCGGTGGGAACTTATTTTTACACTCAAATAGAAAGCGTCGTAATAAATAACCAAATAACCAAATTGACTGGGAGTGGCCAGCAGTAATACTTCTAAAGGTCAATACTGCACACAACCCAGCCATCATGTATTCAGCTTGTATGAATATTTTAAATTTCATTGATCTATTGGGCCAATACATGGCTTCACTTGAGTCGTAACATTTCTCTCGTGGGCGATCAGAGCCGTCACATGAACCGACTGCTGATATTAATTGAGATAATTAACCAGAGTTTCCACTGTTGGTACTACAGTAACATAGGGTTGGACACGTACAGTTTTTTACCACTCGCTGCAAGTCCTTGTAAATCCTGGGGTATGTTGTGATAACTATTCTACACTTGTTTTCATTTTCTCTCACTAGCCACAAATACTGTTAATACACAGGAGGTGAGAGTTGAAGTTTTCGGCGTCTACTTTGATTGGCTCCTCTCTAGCTCATTGTAGTTCGCCAGATTGCAAGAAGAGGAAGCCAATTTTTGAGAATAATTTCTTTTCATTGATGTAGAGAAAAGAGCAGTAGATAAGGGTAATTTTAGTGAGGTATTTTCCAAGTAGGTTCTGTGAATTCATTATCACTGTGAGAGCCAAAGTGGTGAGAGTGAAAATGTGCAGCTGAAATGATGAAAGTAAAAGCAGTGATTAGGTTTTTTTTTTAATCTTATTTTGTGTTGTGTAGGTTTATCAATGATGTCATATACTGAGCAAGAAACAACACACAGCTATGTTTTAAATGTTTAATCTGACTCGTCACATGGAACTGGATTAATGGCAATTATTTAATCAATCAATCTTCCTAGCTCTCTCCTTGCAGCCTTAACTTTCCTCGAATGTCACTATCACTAACATGCACTGTCTTTACCGACCTTCATCTGTCCCTCCTTCAGGGCACACCTCCACCTCTTTAGAGACTTCTCTAACCACAGAATCCAAGGTCATCTCCAAGCCTCTTGGTCCACAGCGCCTCCTGCCTGACCTCATCTGTAAACCACTGTTTTCCATCACCACTGGAAACCAGATGGGTCTCTTGGGTTGAAGGAATGGGATGAAACCCCCACCGCTGCTCTGACCACATCTATTACTACCACCACCTACCTCAGCACTGAATTGCTGTTTTATATATGTCGTGTTTCACCCTAACAATGACTTTAGTACCTCTCCAGGTTGAGTACCACAGCTCCCTCCCAGTTCTTCCCACACATGATTATCCGAGATGGCATGTCTTTAATTAAATATATACGTACATAAGAGGTTTGTCAGAACCTCTCTGGGGATAAGGTATATCCAAGTACTATGATAATAAGACGTTCAGAATCTCTCGATGCTCTTGACATTCAGATCCTCATCTGCAAAGATTTTTTTTTTCCTCTCCGTCTTAAAACTTTATCATCAGAGAAGAAAATGCATCTAAAAATTCATCTCAGAGTGACATCTAATCTGCTGTTCCTCAGGTAACATCTACAACCTCTTATAGCAGTCTGTTTATCCAATCCTATCAGGAGGTGGTCTCCCATGAGGGCAGTATATTCCACAGGGCTCCTGCCCTAAATACAGACTCTGAGCCAACTGTCATCACTCGTTACATCGTGTTGTTTTGGTCATTAAAAGTCCTGCATTTTCTACGAAACAATTTCTGCTCCGTTTCTTCGCTTCCGCCCGACTGTTGCTGCATACAAAACACACAGAACCGGTAGAACGTGTTGTCAACGCACGGCTTCACGCTGTGCATCACAACACCAGACGCCTCAGCATGAGATCAAATGCAACGAAATATCACCAGGTTGCAATTAAGTCAAATCATGCATATTTTATCTCCACCCCCATGGAGAGGTCCTTTAAGTTTGTCAAAAAACCTGAGCTAACGCTTTGACAGATGAGATCTGTTTTAATTTCTTGATCAAATTGCACGACGCAGATAAACTGTCATGTCTCAGCTCCCAATATCTCAAAAGCCGACGATAAAAATTACTCTCAAACTCAGAGGCACATATCTAATAGTTCATATCTTTTCTTTATCTTATTTTAATCAAATTAACACTGACTAATTTCCTGCCATGATCCCTCTATTATTCAAATTGACATTAGTCTCTTGGACCCCAATCTAATTAAGACTTAAGAAAATGTAATGAAATCCTGTTCGACAATCGACCAGCGGTCTCCCAGACCGTGTCTAATGATCCATTGGCTTTCCAATATAAAGGAGGCATCGAAGGGAGAGGGAGCAAAGTGCCGGCCCATTACATCAGCATTTTCCCGCTCCTCCATTGGCAACGCTGTCGCCGGGGTTATTAGATGAATCTCTTTTTAATCAGGCGAACCTCTTCCACACTGACACAGCAGTGACAGAACACCCACTCCTCTCCCATCAGCTGCTGACATGTATGATGCACTGCCTTTACAGCCTAAGGAAAATTGCCCCCCTCATCACAAATTAGCTACAATACTGCTATGATCTGCATGTTGTCCAACAGAACTGCCATCTTTTCTGTTACTATAAGCAATGGGGTATTACACAAATGTGCTGAATGAATGAATATAGAAAACGCATATATTCTATGGACACTATTTTCCAACAGCAAAGCAAATATTTTTACGCCACAATAAACATAAATATCTCAGAAATGTCTATATGTGGCAGGATCTAATGATTTTCTACAGGCAATTAACTCACAGTTTTATTTTAGTGAGAAAGCTAGGCCTGTTCATTTGAAGACGATGATGATATAGTCACAGGAATTGAAGAAATTTTTGTAGCTATCTGCTGCCATCCTGGAAGAGTTGGAACTCACGTTTAGACTCGCACAAAAAACTCAATATCTAGTTCAGTTTTAATGCATTATATTTAGAATAAATCAATAAAAATGTTCTTTGCAGCAAAGACACTTATTATTAGGGAGAAAAAAAACTCCTGGTGCATAAATATGCAATACTATGCACATTTATTAGATTTATAAGTCATATAAAGATTTTTTTTTAGCTCTTTTCAGTTAAATAAAATTGCAAATAGTCAAATTGGAAACTTATAAAATGGTGCGTTTTCAAGAATGAAAAAACCTTAATATACGCTTCGCTGAGAATTTCCACACTCACAGTCATCTCTCTTTTTCACCGTCTCTCTTCTGTGTAGTCTGGGAAATTCTCCACATAAATGCCAGTGACCTAAAGGCCATTCACTTCCTGCAGTCACTTTGGCCTCCCAGACAGACACAGATGGATCCCAGTCTTTGTGGTGCTTACTCTCTGCCAATGCACTCAACCTACTCATGCCTCGACTCTACCAGCCTCAAGCTACACTTACTTAGTGGACCCTTAATTTTCACACAGCCAGTGGCTTTTGGCTTATCCCCACACAAGCTAAATGCCAATGCTTTTTTTTCAAGTTGCCAGAAAGGCAGGGCAAAGAGTGTTGGGTTTTTTTTTTTTTTCCTTGAAATTTGAATGTTTTTTTTTTTTTTGCCCCTTATCTCCCTGTAGCACACCTCATGCAAAGATGTTGCCACGAGGCCAGACATTTAAAAAACACTTAATGTGGCAAATATTATTATTTAATGAATTGAAATGCACCCGATAGCCATTAATTAAAAGTATAAAGACGATTATTTCATTTAATTAAGTTCCACAATTACATAGAACCCATTTGAATAATAATGAAGCCATAGGGTTTTGTAGCAGCTGCACCCACTTTGGGCTCCAGACCACATGCCTCAAACGTAATGTCAGACAGATAGACAGGAATGGAGAGCGAGTAATTGTTTTTCAAAGATGTGTTAGAATTTAAATTGCCGGAGTGCTTCATTGTAAAGAACAGAGAGGAGGTTACGAAGCCTTGTTACTAAAAACCTCTTTCTCTCAGTAAAACTTTAGGACGCGCTGACTCAGCTTCTCTCGGCCTGATCCCCCGAGAGCCACGAGAGTGCAAGTGAGAGAGAGACACTGGCAGTGAATGGGTGATTGGAGAAATGAATGGACAGATGAATGAATGAATGAATGAATGAATGAATGGGTTACACGTGTGATGAGTGAGTGAGACATACAGTACCCTGTCTGCTAAAACTCGGTTCGAATCCAATTCCGCAGTATACAATACACAGATACAAACATTAAAGAGCTGCTTAAGATGTTTCTTCTTTATTGAACCTTCATCCCCGTTAAATCTGTGGGATGAGGACTCGGATATTTACCCGACGCAGCTCTTCGTTGCCCTGAGGCAGGTTGGCACCATTTAATTCCCTCCCTGCTCAGATAATCCCCAGTGCTTGATCATGAAAACAGGCCCCTGTAGGACAAATGAGAACAGCACCACTGCGATAAAAACACAGCAGTACACACACAGAGCGATGTCCCACACAGAACCTCACACGGCCCTTTTAATAAGACCACACCGACCGTGATGCCACGGGGGAAGATCCTTTTGTGAGTTTGAACATTTAAAACTTCCTAAATGATCTATAACTGGGATGTCAAGGAGGCAGAGAGAATGTAAAAAATACAACTGTGACAAATGTGAGAACTGAACTGAGTCTGTGTGACTAAAGAAACAAGACGTTACCATTTATCCAAACATAACAACAACACTAACACAGATTCTTGGATTGTACTAACTAGGAGGGGACTGATACCATTTTACGCAAATGAAGGCCAAACGTTATCTGCATAGTTAACGAAGCCAACAGAACAGAAAGTGAGCAGAGCTTTGACACCATTCATACATTTCAAGTGAAATGTATCCAGTAAAAAAAGTCACTTAAACTATGTGGCACTGTTTCCATGTAACCATAAACAAATGAACAAACAATGTTGTTGAAATGGGCCTCAACAAAAGAGGGCAGCGTGGCTTATTTACTTTCAATATACGTGAACTTACTGCTAAATTGTGCACAGCCCCCTCTTGAGGGGTTGAAGAGTGTGGGATCCGTGAGAATGACACAACCTGTTTTTCGATTAGACTTGTCAGTGAGAATGAGGAATGTAAAACCCTGATGTCAGAAAGCCATGTGTTTAGCTTGTCCACGCTGACAGGTTAGGAAATGACACCTGGTACCTGAGCAGCATAGAGGAATGGCTGCCCTGCAGAGCTGAACTGGCCTCACATCTACAGGCCAACAACAAACAAGGTTCCATGCTGTCACTCACAGACATTGTTCATGTTACACCGACTTTGAAACTCTGACCAACAGGTCACATTAATGCAGTGATTCCCAACCGCTGTGCCGTGGAGCACCAGTGGGCCAGGACCAGTTTAACTTCTAAGTCTCTCATTCTGTTACTCACCATACAAGTGACTTGGCTCGTTGGCTATAGAGTACGATGGATTGGTGTTAGCCCTTATTACAACTGCATTTTTAACCATTATAATGCTATCTGCTAATTCTATTTAAAGGTTAACTCCACTGAACGGGGTTGGAAAGTGATGCATCTAAGTATGTTTGACTTCCTAGGTCACACTTCAACACAGAATCAACCATTCACATCAACACAAAGACTGTGAGCTGTGTCATGTTTTCATTCGACTGGAAGGGAGAAGCTGCTGTGTCTGAGTTGCAAAGTTTTTTTTGTTTGCTTTTTTTTTTAAGCAAGGCAGATGGAGAGATTTGTCATCACAGAGATGAGAAGAAAAAGAAAAATGACTGCTGTGGCTGTAATAGTCCAATTTATCCTGGCAAACAGGTTTCCTAATGAAACCAGAGTCACAAATAGGAGAGCTAGGAAACAGGCAGGATGATATCATGGCCTCCAGAGGGATTTTTATAGGATTTTCTTTCCTTTTTGTATTTTCCTTTTTTTTTTTTTTACTATTGTGGTGAAAACAGATATGTCTCACAGGTTACACCTGAAATCTGGTTGTTCCCTGACAAACAATTACAGTTTTCATAATATATATTACAATGCATTTAAATGGTTATTTTTATGTATATATTGTAGTTTCAAATAATTTAAATGTGCAACCAGAATAATCACAGAGAGCTATTAATAATCATGATTACTCACGATTAACCAAGACAAATCAACTTTCCTAAAGTTTCCAAAATTGTTTTAAAAAAAATATTATGTCATCAAAAAACTGAGGATGAATGAATACCAGCTGCAAACACACTCCATAAATTCCATGTCCAGAGACTCCGAAATATGCACACACACTCCATAAATTCATTCATACAATATTAACCTTGTGTCATCAAATAGGCAGAGATAAATTCATGTTATTAGCAGCAGAAAGTCGTCCATATGTCCTGGTCTGTATAGATCATAGATTCTGAAAAAGTGCAAATTAATCTTAGCGCCCGCTGCTGACAGCAATTATAAATGATTTTAATTAGATTATACAATTAATACTCGTACTACTATATAAAAAGAACTCCCACAGTAGCTTTTGTTACCAGCTGGAGACAGTAATTCATAATTATATTTATTTTGAATCACATTATTCTCAATGTTGTTCTTTAACCGCCTTTTTTTTTTCGTTAAGAAGGCAGATTTTAAAGCTGGAAAAAAAGCACTAGCTTAACAAAAACTGAATCAGCATTAAAAGCATGTTAATCTCTTGTTGTTAATCAATTCACTTGCAAATCAAAAATGAATTTCTCTAAAAAAAACACTGAAGATCCAAATGGGGAAACATGTAGTTTCCAGATAAAACAACCATAGCTCAAAGCTTCAACAAAGTGTCCCTAAGCCTTGAACTCCACAGATCATATACAGCAGCAAATCTTTGAATCGGATCCTTCAATACAATTATTATTGTTCAAGTGCCGTCCAAGTGACATTTATTCTCCCGCTGGAATCCATATATTTCCACCAGGCTGTCCCTCCCATGTTGCTGCACATCCTCAACAGAGTATTGGTCTCCGGGTAAAATATGATTGTGAAACTATATCCATTTATATTGCTTGACAGCACCTACAGTAATATCTCCCAAATCAAATAAATGTCACCATCCATCACACCAGGCAGTATGTCCTGATTTGAGAGGTGGAGGAAAAATTCAATTCACTTTGGCTTAACATCCATCTATCAACATTGAACTTTTTAATTGAACCTTAGAGGGTTTTTTTGTTTGTTTGTTTTTTTCTTGGTCTAAGATTTTCACTGTCGTGTATTTATTTAAATAGTAGGTTTGCATTCCTCTATAAACCAAACATATTATAAACATATATTATGCATATAAACACATATATAGATATACATATTCAGGATATATATATATAAATTGTGTGACACCATATATACACATATAGAGACATACAGTATACATATATACACATACATATACATATATACTGTTTGTGTGTAGACATAAAACATTTCAATATAATTATTTTGTATTGAATGAATTCCAGGATTTTTTATTTTTTAATTTTCAAGGATCAACATATACAACTTACTGCTGGGAGGGGTGGTGGTGGGGGGGGTTAGCAAGATTCTAGAAAGGAGCACTTATTCAAAGAAATGTTGGAGGAAGAGAATCATAAAAGGCTTTTCACACTGTGAAGAACACAGAGAAGCAGATCAGAACCAGCGGTCCCTGAGGACAGACTGTCATTATCAGCTGAGGTCACCGGTCTATTGTTTTCCACATTTTCCACTGCTCCCTGAAACTAATTCCTTAGCGAGAGTAAGATAGACAGCTGCAAAGAAGGGAAGAGAAAAGACAGAGAGGCAGCAAGGAAAAGAAAGGAGCACGGGTGTGTGTTTGGATTTACTACTATACTATACACAATACCATTACGATTCAACACCAAGAATTGTCATTTTGTCTTCGCTGCAGATCTTATTGCTGACCTTTTGCCTGGACCTATGGTTCACGTTCTAATTTATTCATCCACCATCAGGCTCAAGGTTCCAGGCTGAGGCTACTACACACGTCAGTGTCTATCAATATTAAACAATTGTGCAATATTTGTAAAATAATCAAAAGGTTTGACATCAATCAACTGGTGAAGGTCATTCTGAGGGCCTTGGTCTCCCTGAGTGCAGACCTGCGCCTAAATCAGTGGTGTACCGCTAAAGCCAGCGAGCCTCGTCCGACCTAAACAGCATCAGAATTATTGACTCGTTTTTCAACATATTCATCATGAATTATTGTAAACTATCCTGTTCTATTCATTCATTCTTGCCCTCAGTTTTTTCTCCCAGTCTCAGTTTTGCTTCCAGTCGTGTGTATTCGACTTTTATATCCAAATATATCTCTGCCTCGTGTGTTGCCAGGTTGAAACAAATCAGCCTGAAGGCCTTTGGAGTCAATAGTGCAGGCACTGGGAGCATGAAATGAATGGCAATGAGATTGTTTTTTTTTTGTTTTTGTTCAACCAATAAGATTTTGAGTTGGCATTAAGCTGGCCTAGCCGTTACGTTGGCGATTTGAGTGATTTGATTGGACTGTCAGAGAACGCAGAGAACATTAATCTAAGAAAACTTCATGTACAACTTGCACAATCAAAAACTTAAGTTTTCTCTGCATCTGTCGAGCTGACGTTCTCAGCATAAAACAAATTTAAACCTATGCCATAAATACAAGACTGGACAGACTGGACTTTCATCGTTAGCTTGGAGCGAAGTCATTGAACTCTCAAGAAAAGAGAGGGGAACGATGGATTTTGTGTAAAACTAATTAGAAGTCTTGGTGATTAAAAAGCTTTCTATCTTTTTTTATTATTATTGTAATTGTATTCTGTTATTATTCATGCTTTTTGTTGTCGTGGCTGTGGCTTAATTGTGGTTGGTGGGTCTGTTGCTTCAGTGAGGTTGTGAGGCAGGATTTGTAAATCTTTGTCCATTGAGACTCAGGTCACACATCATGTGTTATTATAGTAAGAAATAAAAGCACAGGAGAGGAAAACAGAATAATTTTCTTCACAGAAAATCTTGGAGATTCTTCTAATGAGTGCCAGTGTGAATAGAGACCAGTTACTGTCAGTGGGGTTTCTGTGTGGATGGATGAGGAAGTACAGATGGTAGAGAAAAACAAGTTACAAAAACTGTTGCTTTTCTAGACGTATTTTTTCTCTGTGTATTGTCCAATTGTAATTCAATCATGCATATGTATGTATTTGTTATTTATGTTTCATTCAATGATCAAACATTGCTTTCATTGTTTTTTTCTGAGGTACGTACAAACACTAAGGTGATTTTATAAAAAAATAAAAACCATGAAACATGAATTTGTCTGCATTCCTCACTCGTTGAACCTCATGGTTCGGTGGATTTTACATAAATTTCTTCGCCACGTCTCCTTGTCGAGAGTTCATTTTGGAATCTTCACCTTTGTGCTCAGACCAATGAAGCAGAAAGAGCTGCATCAATGGTACTCCTAAAGAGGAAGTGGGGCAAATGAATGGATGGAGGCACAGCTTGTCCAGAAACCTTATTCCCCATGGTTTTTGTATTTGTCAAAATGGAGAGAGTGGTAAACTGAACTGAAGGATTTTACAGGGGTCATGGTAATACAAATGTACTATATACTTCAGCTTTATGATGATCAGACACCTGGGATGTCTGACTACGAAAATCTTAAAGAATGTATATCAAAAGCATACATGTATTTCTATGATTATTATTGTTGTTGATCTTGTTTTTGTTCTATAATTTTTATTGTTATTTTTATTTCTATTATTATTTTAGTAAACTACAAATATTTTACTAAAAAAAATTGGTTCAATTAAAACAAACAAACCAAAAAAAAAAAGGTGTAAAGATGAAAACATAAATTTTAAAGTCTAAATAAATGATTAGCCCCAGTGGTGATCATTAGAGGAGGAGAAAAAACATTAATGATATTACAGTTCCTGATCGTCACCTCTAAAGTGTTGACACTACCATCAGTGTAACTCGGTCCTTTCTGCTGTCATGGCTCCGTCAGGGGAGGAGTTAATGGTGCGTAAAGGTTTTCCAGCAGCACAGCCCTCTGATTACAGCAGCACCAACTCTGCTCACGCTTTTGTGACACCTGGAGACACAATTAGTCCTGACGAGCAGCCAGGCCTCCAGTAAGCGTCTCTCACCGCCTCGCCGTCCCGAACTCTAATTTAATTTGCAGGCAACCAGCACGACTGAGTCGGACTAATTTTCGTACCACTACCACGTACATCGCACACAGGGGTACACACTGTGTACATAAAAGCCCCCGTCAGTAACAAGGAGATAACAGTTTGCTGGAAAAAATATCAAGTCACTGCTGTAGCCAGAAAATGATGGGAAATATGAACCTCAGGGAAACACTTCAACTCCTGCCCCCTCTACTGTTCATGCATTGTCCTCATAGGATGCCTTGTAATTAGTAAAGATCGATAGTCGATAGACATTATTCGTAAACTCCTGGGAAACATGATGCGAGACAGAGAGAAACAAGAGACATTTAAAAACATTAGGTCAGGCCTAATGAGTACGTACAGAGCTAGCTAGGTGAGTCATATATTCAAAACCTGCAGTAATATCTCCATGGAGGAAACATGTCTTTCTAGTACTACACAGCTCAAGTCTTTAATACTTTACCTTCAGAAAGCACAGGAGCCCCGTTATTGTTTGGAGGCTGTGTTTTAGCCAGTGGTGCTTGGCTGGTGGTAAGAAGTGAGATAACAATAAATGCTGAGAATTATAATCAGATATCAACAGGACATGCTGTGAAATCCATGAAGCTCCTTCTGCTAAACAAATTTATCTGTCAGTACAACAAGGACCCCGAGGACGGTGTAAATGAAGAAATCAAGGGAGGAAAACAAATGTTACTGTGGCCTGTGATTCAACATGTGTCTGTGTGATGGAGGGAGAGTTCAGGAAGTGGGTCTGGTAACAACGTCAGAAGCTATTTGAAAAAAAAAAAGGCACTAATATTAAAGTAATATTTGAATAAAAAAACATAAGTAAATATATGTTACCAATTCAAATGTAGTTTCTATTATATTACATACGAATCAGTTTGTATTGTATTGATATATTTTTAATTGTATTAAATTATGTTGATATATTATTCTATTTTATTTTGTTTTTATGCTCAACTTATCGTTATAAAAAAAATAACAACATTTTAAAATGTCCTACAATATTTTAACTCACCCTCCTCCACCAAAAATAGATTTTTTTGTACAGCTTTCACCACCTTCTCTGGGCTGCCAGAAGGGGGAGATGTAGAGAAAATGGTATTATGAACTGGAACTGAAATTTATAGCACCTGTTACAAAACATTAACCTACCTCCTGCAGTGTTGAGTTTCTGAGGTATATTTAATATCACAAATCAGTTTCACGGCTAACAGGCGCACAGCGTCTGATTTAATTTTTATAAAAATGATCTTCGTAGTGTGACGTGATGATTAATGGTTGTTACGATCCAGCTGAAAATCCAAAAACCAGGTAATGAGTTTCTTGTACTTTATATTCAGTGTTCATAAGAACAGATGGTCTTAATTATGTTAATAGTGTTAATTATATATAGTTATTAAAACAGAGGAAGTCAGGGATGTTGGAGTCTCAAGGTGGGAGGCTGCTAATGATCTGAACTTCTCATTCAAGTTGTATATCTATCTGGTGATGTTTTGTAAGTTAATGTGCTGTGCTGTCTGGTTCAACAAGATTTTTGTTTGTTTGTTTGTGTTTTCAATGAACTGTTGTTGAAATCTGAAATCTGAGTTGTAGCGCCTCCTCCTGTTGAGTGAGCACACTCTCAGGGAGTATAAGGGTTTGACACTGTGCCAAGGTCACCGCCAGAATGACTAAAGGGGAAGCATGGATTTGCTGGTGTATGAAGGAGATTAAAAAGATTGCGAGAGGCAATTACTGAGCGGTTGTAACACACCATGCACATGGTACGGAGGATTAGGATTCTAATTTCCATAAATCTGTCATGACCGCAGCAGCAGGTTTTAATGACTGACGGTTAAAGGAAAACACAACTGCCAGGTCAGTCAAGATGCAGTTATACAATATTATATTCCCACAGCGCTCACTTTGAGGCTCACTTTGAACGTCAAGTTTCTCTCCTTCCCAGAAGTCACTGCGGTCTCTGGGGACTGAATCAGACCACAACAGCTCTTCCATCAACGTCTAAAATGCAGATTATCATCAACATATGAAGAGATACATCTATCAGTATCATACCCGAAACTGCATTCGAATACTAATACACCTGCATATCCAGCGACCTGGTACTTGGCCAGTCTTGTGTTTTCCCACTGCAGCTCATTGTCTTCATGGGGAGTTTATTTAAGCAGTTAAATCATGTGTGCAGTATTTTCACACCAGTGACACATAAGCCCTGAATACAGGTATGTTTCTCTCTAAAAAGTCTAAAGTGTCATTTTACATCATCGTGTATAAATATATAGTTCTGATCCATGGCAAAAGTGCAACCTTTAAGTTCACTGAATATTTACTGAAAACACCAAATAAAGAAGGTACTTGGTATCTGTGAGTACCCGTGTGAAACTTCTTGTAGTTTGTAACAAAAAATCATATCAGGGTATTGCTACCAAATACTGAGACCCTTGTCATGTGATAGTTGTTGTACAGTAATGAGGAAAATATAATAAAAAATATTTTGTTGCACATAAAATAATATTTCACCATCTCTTCTCTTTCAGAGAAGTAAAAGTCAAGACACTGGAATGTGGATCCCACTCTCTGGGAACAAACTACAACGCAGCCCAAACAGGAATGTTCACCTGCAGGATATTGCTCCAAACAATGTTGTCTTTTAGCAGACGGCAGTGATGAACTGCAGTGCATTACAACGTGAATTGAGTCCATTCTGGACTGTTTTGATAAATGGCTCTATTTCAAGATGAATGAGGTACAAGTCTGATGTACTCAATCTGCACCGGTGTGATAATGTGTTCTATCAAATCCTTCATCTAACTGAATGTTGAGAACCGCCTCTTAGTCAACAGACTAAATGACACTCGGAGACAAATATACTTCACCAAAATAATGTATTCTGGTGCCGCGTAAACCAATGTTTTACTCTGGTGCCAAGAACATTTGGAGGTTTAACGTCTGGTGCTAAATCTATGCAGATTAATCACGAGCTTCTCCGACATATTGTTGTTTGTTCCTTAATTCCTTTTGGTAATAAAAGCTAACTGTTGCTAATAGAAAGTCTCTGTGCACAGCTGCTGATTAGAAACATGGAGCAAAGTTTCTACAGGTTTGTTCCCACACGGCTGTAATGAAATAATGTCTCAGCAATAACAATTAACGTCAGCTGCTGTGTTGAACAATATGAACAAAAACATTTTTATTTATTTATCATTGTTTTTTTGTAGTGGCCCTTTGACATAGGTTTATGTTCTCCACATAAGTAGTAGGTTGATCTCGTACAGCACTGGAATGTTCCCTCTGAGCCAGCAGCGTGAGAGATGGGTCGGTGTCAAAGGAGAAGACTTATGACCGTGGATCAGACTAATAAATACTGTCGAACCGCAGAAAGGAGATGGGCGCATTAATTTAATTCACTTACGATACATAATGCTACGCGGGCTCTCGAGGCCAAAAAGTGCATCAGTCTGCAGCTTCTCAGACAGAGGGTACAAACCAAACCATTTACTGTACAAGCAAACGTATACTGCACAAGATATTGGATGGTTTATGTCCTGCTGTGCCAATAGATAAAATTCCAGCTGTGTTGCAGAGGAGATGAAATGGTGGATGTAAAACTTTACAATTTCTACACATTAATTTATAAGCACACAGGGCTTATATAACGTGTGTGTGTGTGTGTTAGAGCGAGAGTCTGGGCCACACAGTATATGCTGTATTTGCCAAAATGTAAACACAATAAACACACAATAATACTCAGGCCGGGTACAAGTGACGAAGATTATTTCAGTAAATAAAATAAGCCGATAGATATAATGTCACTAAACTTCTAAATAATATCACAATATAAAGTCTATAAAAACATTCTAACGCAGTACTAGGACAGATGTCTGTATCTCTCTCTCTCTGTCTATTTATATATAAGTATAAATATATATATATTTATGCATATAAATATGTGTGTGTATACATACCTACCTGCATACATATAAACATATATGTATATATATGTCTGCATAAATGTAACTAGTATGCTAGAATTTAGGGAAATGATAAGGAACATTTTTTAAACAAATATTTGTATTTATTTATTTATGTATTTTGTCTCCAATAAAACAAACCTAAGCCACCAAAGTCACAGTATATTAATGCATATTGAGTTGTTGATATATGTGTATAAGAGTTTTTCTGCTCGCAATGAATCATCTGAAAACCAGGTGGCCTCTTTTACCATACTTACGGTTCTGGTTCCAACTATCCTTTCATAAGCACAAAGACCCAAACTCAGCAGTCCTGTTATCCCTTTTTCTTTCTCTCACTTCATGAGTCAGCACCAAAAAACTGACACCAGTTTCACTGACATACTCTGACCTGAAGGTACATTTTACTCTATTGATATTTGGCCCGGCCTCCCAGTCATTAGTCCTTCCACATGCTGTGGTTCCTGTTGCCTTGTCAGCAAGCTTCCCTTCCCAATTACTTCCACAGCAGAGGCCCCAGCTACAGCAATTAACGCTCTGCACCAGTGCTCTGGACAGTGACCCAGTCTCTACCCTTGCTGCCAAGTCGCTGCCTTCCCAGGTTCCTCCTGCAGTCTAGAGGGGGACTTCAAATGTTCTTTGAGCTGGACCTGGAAAATAGCAAATTCTCACCACAACAAATGATTCCTCCTAAAATCTCCTCCATGAGTGACATTTCAACAGCATTCGTCCGTGTTTGATTCAACTTTTTCCAAGGAAACTCTTCAAGAACACGAGTGAAAAGGACGAGAGTCATCGCAGCCTGTGTGCTGTGCTAACTGAGCAGAGCAGGCCTTTTCACTAATGTCATTGTGCAGTCGTATTTCAAACGCACTGACCCAAAAAGAATAACTCCATTATATAAGCCAGGTCGCAAATCCATCATCGTTTGAAAGGCCAGTCTCTGGTGACAGTAATGACAGTGTTGCATTAACCATTGTCTTTCTGTAGGAATTCAATGATGGAAATACATACGTACAGTATAATCACTTGCTTCTGTTTTCAGTTCTTTTTAGTCTGAATAAAAAACAGCTACTGATTTTTTTTAAAGGTTAAAAGTTTCTTAATTTAAACAAAATACATAATTCAGCCTGACCACAATATATATTTTTTAGACATCACATCAGGTCACATGAGATATTGTTTACCCAATGAGAGGTTGGTGACAGGCTGGTTTAGCGTGCTTCATAGAGAGTATTCTCATAGGGCTGGGAGTGGGGGGGTGGGGGGGGGCAACAGTATTCATCAGACCATGGATGAATTACTCAGCCACGTGCTCTTAAAAGCATGTTCCACTAAACAGACTCAAACCTAATCTAATCTCGTGGGGTAGTGACTGAAAGCAGTATGGATATTAGGATTATTAGGTATCCATCTGAAATGGGCCTTCAACGGGGTGTGTGTATGTGTGTGTGTGTGTTTGTCAATACTGTCAATACTTGTGTCAGCCCAAACAAAGATCGGATTAAGTTAATACACCCATCCTTGTTGTACCTATGTGATCAAATTAACCTGTCACTCTCTCTTTCGCTCGCTCATATGGCTGCAGTGCTGATGACTAACTGGGAAAGACAAGACGAGGCTGACCTGGGAGCAGTCTCTTTCAGACAGACACACAAAAGAAAATGAAGAGCGTGGACCATCAGGCTGCACCGATGAACGCAGGAGCCTCGTCTCATGGTTACTCTCCTTTTACCCTCACTTCCATTGTGATGAAGTGCTGCAGGGAAACGTACATGTGTGCATGTTTGTATGCGTGCAGCGAGCAGTAGTGGGTATTGCTATTTATGGGATGTTACAAAAGGGAGAATGTGTGCCTTAACTGGAGCATGAAAATGAGAAACCTGCAATTGTGGCTGTGAATTCTTCATTAAGATTAAATGGTGATCGTGGGTAACGTAAAGAGAACACTTCTCCACACTTCATGTATTAAAGATAGAGTAACGCAGTAATACTTTGACCAATGGTGTCCCTGAACATCACATGCTTTATTGTCAGTGCTATGATTGCATACCAAAATAAATAAATAAATAAAATAAACGATGCTGCAATAGCCTCGTTCAGACCACAAGCTAATTTGTGGAAAATAAAATTAGCTGAAACAACAGTGGTTGTTGTTGTTCAAATAAATAAATAAAATAAACGACAAAAAACAAAAACAAAAAACAAAACAGGCCAACACCAAATAACTTAAAAAATAATGAACTAATGCATTGTTATTTTCTTTCTGGGAATAATTTCACTTGTTCTTTCTTCTCATTACTGACACGCTCTTTTAAAACGCTTTAATTTGTAAAACTAGATGTATAGGTAGGTATTTGATATTTAAGAATTACAGAGAAAGGGTTAGACACTAGAGAAATAAAGTCACTTGTTTAAGATATATGTTGCTTACTAAAGAAAGAACACACTTTGTTCTTAATAGACTTTAAAGTTTTAAAGTTAGAAACGGAGGAACAATGTACAGAATAAATAAATGTAAATAGTCAGTTAACAATAACAGAGGAAAGCACAAATAGTGTTACATTATACCAGGGAAACCCCCCTTTTAAGGCTCTGTTTTTACTCTCTGCATTAGAGTTTGCATGACCCAGCATTATACAGATTCTTTTTTCATATTTAAAATTATGCTTTTTCTCGATTAATCACGAGTAATCGTGATTAATCCACAGTTGTTATGATGTGCAACAATCCAGAGGTGCAGTACTGTATATATATTCACATGGATTTCCCAAGAGTTCAAACTGGCGGTTGGCCTGTTGTGGCTCCATCTGTTGCTGTAAGCACAAATAACCACTGGTCTTATCGACAGAGATTGATCGCACGCCGAGCGTCTCTCTGGTTTACCAAGCATGTCATTTATGATGAAACAAAGCAATGAGAAAACGGCCTCTGTCCCCTGCAGCCTCCTCATAACTGCTGCTGCTGCTGCTGCTTATGTGGCTGCATAAGGCGTTCTGCTCTTTGCCTTGTTTAATATAACATTATCCACTCACTCAGCCTCACACTCAGACTATTCATTTACAACGGGCATTAGTGCAACCTGCCACAAAATGCAGCTTGGGCCCAAACACACTG
This sequence comes from Cynoglossus semilaevis, assembly GCF_000523025.1. NCBI lineage: Eukaryota > Metazoa > Chordata > Actinopteri > Pleuronectiformes > Cynoglossidae > Cynoglossus > Cynoglossus semilaevis. The sequence continues at coordinate 13,235,484 of NC_024322.1, forward strand.
AAGCCGAGGAGGGTTCACAATTTTTGTTTGGCGTTTGATAATTTAATCATAAAACATCAGGAGGCGTTGTTTGCTTATTTAATAAACCGAATAATTTCCCCATTTCATATTAACTTGTGCACTGTTGTAGAACTAAATTTGAATTCTGTATTCTTCAACTCCATTCACCACGGCTGGACCTGTACTGTAGGCTGTGACAGTGCTAATGAAACTGATCCTGTGTTACACTGAATTGAAATGGAGTGAGAAAAAAAGGGGCCGAGTCGCAGAAATGTCACCTTTAAATACAGTTACAGTTATAGAGCTACAGTAAATAGAAATGTTTAGACGGAACACACACACACACACACTCACACCCTGCTTAATGTCAGCCTGGTGTGTATTTAATAGCAGCTTCAGGCTTATTCAGCAGAACAGAGACAAGCAGCACGGTACAACTCCCAGCTGTCACACAACAGCCGTAAGCCGCTTTCATGGTGTTGGTGTCGAGTCAGACTGTGTGAATCGGAGGGACAGTGAAAAGGACTTCGGTTTCTAAAGCTTTAAAGTTTTGATTTCCTTTAGCCCTCTTTTATCTCCCATCACCTTGTCCTGGTGGGGACTTAACAAGACGGAGAAAAAGAAACGCTGTCATGGCCGTCTGTGCTCTGACGTCTAAATCTTACAAGGCTGAATGACACACAGTAAAGCCTGCAGCACTGTTTTTTGTCTATGCATATATAAATATTTCAATAAGGATTTTTCTGTATTAAATGATATTGAAATATAACAGTGTCAAAGATGAAAAAATGTCTCCTTCAATTGTCTTGAATGTTAAAAGAGGAAATAGTCTGGCCAGTAGTAGCAGGCGTTGCTCCGCCCTGATTGGGGCAGTGTGGTCAAAAAGGTTTCTGTATATATATATATACATATATTCAGACTTATACTTTCTGTATATATATTCAGACTTTTGTTATATATATTCAAACTTTCTATATATTCAAGGATTAATTTCCTGAACGGCATGCCATAACATATATATATATATATGTAAATGGATACACATGTTGAAGCACATTTTATTGTATATATGTATATGCATTTATATTAGTGTATAAAATATATGCATATACCTATATACTAAAACATATATGGTGGCTGTCAAACATACAGAAATCTGTATATATGTCTGGTCACAGGCAGAAGAATTGACTGTTATAGAACTTTAAAACAACACTTTTGTTTGTTTACATACTGTCACCTGAACAACAAGTAAACAACTACCCTGCAGAGCAGAAATGTTCAGTTTTCCTCCTTCCTGAAATGGAGGTGCACTGAAAGGTTCCCTTTCACTTTTGATCTTCAATAAACTTCATAAACAGCGTCTCAGCATCAGTGACATTTCTGTATTCCGCGAGCATGTTGTCTCACCCCTGTCATCATGCCTGATTAAAATCTCCCAGAATGCCAGAGCCGTCATCTATGTCATTGCTGAAGACAACTCTTTGATTTCCCTGCAGTGTCTGCAGCCGGGGACAACGCTCTACTTAACAATTTCTCAGATGGATAAATTCATCTGTGTGAAAACTGGAATGGCTCCACACAGTAACGAAAGCCGATTGTATGTGCGGAAAAAGATGCCACAAGTGGAAGAAATTAAACCCATTAATGTAAGAGGCCCAACATGGTTAAAGCATGAGAGAAAACTGGTCGAAGACAAAACGTCAACAGTCGAGAGAAAAGAGAAAATGACAACATAAAATAATCTGTCAGCTGGATTTATGAGTAATATGTACATGGTAATGATCAAAACTATACATAATACATGCACTCAGTGGTAACTTGGCAGCTGGTGGAGTTGAACATGAAACCTTCCAGACCCTGTCTGCTTCCTTAACCACTAAGCCACCACTCCCCCAATTTATGCAAAGTACATGTATTACATATATTGAGTATATTATATTCTTAATATATGTACTGTAATGTGCTTAACAATACCAATATATGTGCTTCAATCTGCATAGATATATCCAATATATGTACTGTATTGTACATAAGTGTATCCAATGTATTTAAAGGTGCATAACGATATCAAATACACAAACTGGTATCCAATGTATTTAAAGGTGCATAACTATATCAAATACACAAACTGTACTTTAGTTTACAATATGTAAACAGTCATGTGTATAACACTGTAGTGTAAAGTACACACCATTCCAACATTTCAACTCCACAATGTGTATAACTATAAACAATGTTTGTACTGTAATACACATTTCTAAAGTATACAATACACATTCAGCTGGGAATACACAAATAAAAGTGTTCAAATCTTTGTTACAAAGCTAGTGATGCTAATGCCACTGCCTGAACAGTGGTCCAGTTCTCATGTGCCAATGCAGAAGCTGGTGAGGTAATACTCAGACAAAAACTTTTTCCTCGATGCAGCAAAAACCAAGAACCTCATCAATAATTTCAGCAGAACACACACAGAGAACTGAAACACTTTCCTTTAATGGAGACAGAGGGGACGGACTCTACTGTAACACTGCGTTTACAGCAACATCTCAGAGGACCTGACATGGACAAGTACCACCACAAAACCTGCTGTTTCTTCTGTGGACAATGAAAATAAAACAAGGCGTCCCTTTGTTACTGCGTTACCCGTGCCCTGCAGACGGCACCATCACACATCCTGAGTGTGTGCTACCACAGATGTGAGGCAGCTGACAGACAGCTCTGCGGCGACACATCTCCAGTACCCAGAGGTTTACTGGAACACAGCCACCAGCAGCAGAACCTGCCCCAAAAAGCCACCAGCATCTGCACAGCCTCTTCCCATAATTCACTATCATCTGGCAGATGCTACATGTCCCACAATTCCCACACCTCCAGACTGAGAAACAGTTCTATCCCCAGGGCCATAACAGCTCTAAACAGTGCCAAAAAGCTCTCCTCTCACACCATGTGATCACTGCGTACGGTCACTGACATCATCAGCTGTGCTTCAGAGAGAACGCTGCATGGTCGCTTTTACTGCAATACTTTTCTACATCAACAACCACTTTCTCTCTTTCTCTCTCTTCCTCATTTTAGCACAGTGTTGTGTGGGATGTTGAAAACATTTGGTTTATTGTTTATTCACAAAGCCACATTTTCAAAGTCTCTTCGCTTTTTAGTGAACTCACAGACTGCATCCTTTCTAAACACATTAGAGACAGACAAAGACAAGAGGACTCCTTATAGTCATGTCAATGTTTTTTAAAGTCTATCTTTCAACCAAAGCTCCTCAGATGATGTCATCGGCACAGAGACTAATGGTCGGGCCGTTCCTACAAATCAAAAGCATTCTGACAGCAGCTCACTTTTCAGATCAGGATGTAATTATAGAGCAGCTCGACTTCAATGTATCCGCCAACAGATCAATGTTTCCCCTCTGACACTAAGATTTCTATGTTTTTTGTGCGTCTGGACACAAAAATCGACTCCTTTGCTGCAAACGACTGTTAGTGACGTTCTACATGAGTTTTAATGTCAACAAATCAGATCGAATTAACGTTAGAATGTTGCTGAAATAACAGAGGAAGGTGTTTGGATCAATCGGAGAATTGTTGAAGACTTCATTAGCGGCACATTAATGTACGTAATCACTGTTAATCAACTGGTGTTTAAACCTGAATTTGTCCGTGGAGTTGACGAGGTCGAGGCACAGTCGTGGTGTTGTTGCTGCACATCAACATTTTTATCCAATG
>NC_024322.1:13239317-13284601 GCF_000523025.1 Cynoglossus semilaevis
GCTGCACATCAACATTTTTATCCAATGCCAGCTAACAAGACTGAGTCATATCTGAGGCTAACAATGATAATAAAGTAAAAGATACGAGTACATCATATCTGAAACATTGTTTCAATAACAAAAAAAGATTTCCAGCCTGTTTCCTTCACAAAAACATAGCCAGAGCTAACGGCTATAGTCATTACTGCCAACAACAACAACAGATCATTTTGCATTGTCATTCGTCACTCACATATCTGTGACTGTGATCTGTGTCTGTTCCCTCCTTTATATTCTACGTGTTTATACAACTCTGATTAATCATGTTTTTGTTCAGCTCATTTACATGCAGTTTAGTGTGGTGTAACATCCAAACATCCAATAAAAAGTCAGAGAAAGCTGAGCCCAGGATGATGAATGATCTGTACGAGTGCCCGAGACGTGTGTTGACCTGCTTTCACATCCTGTTGAATCATCAATGACAATATAATTATTGACCATGACAATGACAGTTTTCTTTCATTTATTTATCTTCAGCTGGAGCCCAGCCGGGATTTCATTTATCTAAAGATAGAAGAGAGCCTCTGCAGGTGCATACAGTTCATGACACATAGTACAAACCATCATTTACGGCCACACTTATGATCCATCAACAGTCTTCAGACACTTTGGTGCATAAGCTGTATTTTTATTTCATAACCATAAACACCAACTCACAGAGAAAGAACTTTAAAATTACGATACAAAAACTCCTGACCCCAATTGAGAATTAACTGTGTTGCTGACACGAGGCTGTAAAATAATGTTGGCTCTCAGATTATAGTTACAGTGCAAACAATGTTGAAAACCCTAATTAGTACCATACCCAGTGCTCAACATGCTTTGTAATTAAGGACATCAATTAAGAAAGCACTAATGAACTTAGAGCAGAATTTGTTCTAAAGGTCAGGGAGAATATATCGGCCTGTGAGCTGCAGCGTCACTGGAGCATGGAGGACAATAGTACCACAGCTGGTGGACCACAATTTGTTTTTTTAAAGGAACCCATCAGCAGTGAAATAGCTCAATAAGTTTGAACATTTTCTGCAGCTTGACTTCTTGGTAAATAAGAGAAAACTACTTTTTTTTTTCTTTTTGGCAAAATCAGACACTTGCAGGGATGCAGTGGAGACAAAAAACATTTTCAGCGTGTGGTAGATAACAACAGCTCCAAACAACAGTAACAATTTGTTTGCTTCTATTTGACCTTGTTTGTCACCACATCAATAGCATTTATCAACATCAGCTTCCTACGTGAACAAAAGTTCCGGGCGTTAGCAAAACAAGGAACAGACAGCGATCAGATCCACGGTGAAGACGGTGTTTCAGAGAGTCAGGGGAAAAAAAGGACTACTGCTGAGAAGAAACAACTAAAATTCAAGTTTCTGAAGTTCATTTCAAGTTCATTCAACCTTTTTTTGATTCATGTTTAGAGGCTAAAGTTTTTTCCTACCAGTTTTAAATTACGTGATCTCAGCCGTGACTGCTGTGTTACATGCCAGGCAAATGAAGTTGCCACACAGTTTAATAGGGTTGTAAAATGTAAAGGAGCCTGGTGATGCATTTACTGCTTGCCATAAAATAATCCTCATCCTCAGAGGAGCAGCTATGATGGAAAGCTACAGCTCCTTTTTCTTCTGACATCACATGCCGTAGTGACGCTTCCTTATTATAATATATATATATATTTTTAAATCAAGTCTTTGCTAAGATGCTTCACAACCGACCAACCTTTCTGTCAATCTATCGAACACACTTCCTCATGTTTACATGATTTAATAAATGATCAGAGACAATATGGTGGAGTGGTGACAACGACCGTCCAGGTTCAATTACCGCCTGTTTATCATAATTAGAGTCTGCAGGCTGAACGTGTGTCTGAATATAATGAATGAGCTGTGCTCGGGGCAGCATGTTGGTCAGCAAATGAACAGCAAGCTTCCTTGTCCATAATGTCTGTCATTAATCTCAGTCAGCTCCTTAGCCAGTCTATAATGAAGGGGTCACTTTCAGGGCCACGTTATTGTAGACACCACTGTATCCTGGCTGACTTTTTGTCTTCAGAGCAATAGTTTGAGCAGCACAACCGCATATTGACGAAAAAGTTAAAGTCCAACGACATCATTACTGACATGAAATAAAACCACAGACTCTTTCAGTTCAGCTTCACAATAATGAAATATAACGTCTGGAGCTGTTCGTCTTATTTGCCTGAGTTTCCAACCGACAAGAAGTTTTTCAGAGTTCTTCTATTGTAGATATAGATAGAGAATGACTAGAGTCTGCTGAATACATCAGTTACTGCGACTGTGCTCCCACCAGCAGCAGGATTGGAAACTCACCTCTCATCGAAACCGCTGATAAAAAAAATATTAAGTTCTCAACTTTGAGCGAAGTAGGCAGAAATGGTACATCTATATATTTTTCTACTGAAAATGTTATTTCCTATGTCTATTCCTCTTCCTTTCTGTGGAAAGGACCTCGCGTGACAAAAAAAAAAGACACAGTAGAGGAGAATTACTCACATCTGATGTCCCAAAGGCATCCTGGGTAACTTGGTGTGATACAGAGACGTAAACATTTCTCTGTGACATCAGCAGCAGATGCAGGGCGGTCTGTAGTATACTGTATACCTGACAAAGAAAATGACATTTCACAAAGGGAACTCCAGATGGATTAATAAAGTTCTATCTATCTAATATACATAAATAAATGTATACACATGTATACATACAGTATATACACAGATATATAAATATATACATACATACATATACAGATATATAAATATATACATACATACATATACAGATATATAAATATATACATATATACATACATATATACACATATATATATACACACACAGACATTGTATTCAAGGTGATGGTGGTTGATTATTTTAAGTATTAACAGAATCGTTGCATTTATGTTCATATATAGTTTGTTTTAGTGAAAGCAGGAGCCACGGTGCTGTCAGAGTTCACTTGGCAGCTTTCTTGCCCTACAGACCAGAGTGATGCTAACCTTTCCCTGCAGTAATTAGATCTGATGCAATGGATAAAACACGCAGTAGTTTTTCCTTCTTATTTCCAAATGCAAGAGACTGTGATTTGGATTAGTTGTGCCACACTACAGTATTTATTTGGCTTACCTAAACACAGAAGGCTGTATATGATAGTTCTTCAGCAGAAAAGTGTACTTAAAGTACCGCCTGTGCCTGTGCTGGTGAATAGAGTAGGAGTTAAAGTTTTATTATCGTCTACTGTATGTGAAATATTGTCGTATAAATGGGGATCAATAAAGGACTAAGACTCTCTTTTCTCATAAAATGAAGTCAGCCTTTATGACAATGACCTCTCCATCAACCTCATTTTTTCAACTTTATTTTATCTTATCAAAATAACACAGCCCAGACAGGATATTACTGAATTTTAAGTACATTTTATCCAAGTCCTCTCTCTAAGTCTAATATATGCTGTATTTTAATTGTATTGATTTTAGATAAAATAACACTAAATATTCCTGTGGTCAATGGGGAACTCCAGTTGACCTAACCTCCCATATTTAAGGTTGAAGAAAAATGCCACAGAGCTGAGAGATTTTAGCTTCAAATTTCAATTTTTCTTAGGATCCACAAGGACAACCATTTGTTCAACTTCTTCAAATACTCAATCCTTCTCAGAGTTGAAAGGGGAATAGTGTACATTTAACCTAATCCTGTAATTCATCTAGTCGTCCTAAAGGACCATCCTCATGTACTGTTGGACTGTTGACGACAGATTTTACTTGAAAACTACACTGATCATTTGAAAATGAATTCTGATGATTGTACGATTCAGGCAAAATTATTGAATTCCTTTCACCTTGGTTCAAAAATAAAAGACAGATGACAACTTTCACCTCCAGGGGCCACATCCCCCACAAACCACCCTTCTAAGTGTAGCCAAATTCATATTTTTTTAAGTGGACTCTTAAGTTTGTAACTAAATAGCAATGATTCTGTTAAACATAGTTATTATAGTTAAACAAAGTTACTTGCACATTATCAGCCTGAACCGGCAACAAAGCACTTTGTAACAGTCTGGCCTCTCACCACAATTTAAGCACTGACTGTATGGTTTATAATAATACATATTTGTGCAGATCAGTCATGATGTTCCAATGAAAATATTGAAATATTGTCTTGCGTTAATGTGATTTTTAAGAGGACGTCAGTGTTGGCAAACAGTCAAATAATTATTAATTAATCGTTCAATAATGATTTCTATTACCAACACCGCCCATGTTGGATGTAATTACTACTGTTAATGACGAATGTGACTTTTTCAGGCTTGTATGTAATCGGAGCCGCTCGTCGTCCATCCCTCTTTAAACGAGGATCTAATGGGCAGTAGTTCATCCAGAGATGCTTGGTGGAACTTAATGAGCAACATGATGTGAATTAATGAATGATGCTTCATGGTATGTGTGGATAATTAATTGTGTTTAACGGGATAGATGGATGACCAGAGGGTGGTGCTGATGGACGTGAGTTTAACAAGGTTGACAGTGTTCGGGGCAACTTTTCTGTCTTCCAGCTGCAGGAAGATCATAATTTAAGACGAGTGAAAAGTTTGTGAGCAAAAGCTTTTAATCACAGGAGGCAGGGACTGAGGCGGCCAACCAAAGGCAAAATATAAGCCATTTGTCATTTATGACAATTATATTATGTAGACAGCTGCTCATATATCCTCCTCACCCTGGAATGATGGGTGTTAGAGGTGAAAACATTAAGATATTTTTGGCATGGCTTTACTCTGGTGCTTTCTTTGGTGAATATTTGAATAAAGTATCAGGTCTGATAACGATTCAACCCAACAACAAAAACCTACATGGAATGGAAAGAGATTGTTTTGGTAATGAAAAATGATTTTGTTTTTCTTAATTTTTTAATCACCCTCAGAGTCAAACCTGTCAATTCTACTTTAATCCGCTGCAACTTCTGCAATCCAATCCAAATCCTTCATGAGTAAATAATATATTCACATGAGTTCAATCAGTTTTGCCAATAGATGGCACCACAATGATATTGTGATTCAGCGCGAGGATTGTCGCTATCAGATAAGATGACAAATTATATCGACAGAACTCGTCCTTGCTCCACGTCAATACAGTAAAGCCACAACATGCCCCAGAGATTCTGTCTGTCTTTGCTACAGTTCTAACTACTGCACAGATACAATCAGAATTGGTTGAGTTTTTTTTTTTTTTTTTTTCCTTGTTACCTCTACAATACACAAAACCCAAGAGAACTCGTCCTTGCTCCACGTCAATACAGTAAAGCCACAACATGCCCCAGAGATTCTGTCTGTCTTTGCTACAGTTCTAACTACTGCACAGATACAATCAGAATTGGTTGAGTTTTTTTTTTTTTTTTCTTACTTGATACCTTCATATTATCCAAAACCACTGCTTGGTCCTGGTGCTGTGTTTAATGAACGTTTGAAAGCACCACATGTATTACAGGTGTAATACCACACCGTATACTTATCTGTTTTGGTATACATTAATCATTACATCATTTGGGCCAAAACAAGATTTTATGATGCATATTTTTTTGCTGTACATTTGGTGTATTTTGTTGTCAAACACTAATTTGGATTTCCCCCCAAACAATTTACATTTTTTCTAACTCACCAATTACCACACTTCTCTGAAATGACTTGGCAAATATCTGGACCATACACAGCGAGTTTAAATCTATATCCACACACTGCACTTCAACAGCCACACTCCTTTGGTTAGAGGTTATTGCAGAAAAATCCAATATGTCTTCCAATGAGTTCCACTGAGAAGCCATTAGACTCACAGTGCTTCTTCCATTGAAAAACCTAATAGCCTTCTGCTCAAGACAGATGCTCCACAAATTGCTTCCTCTAAATGATTAACGAGCAAAGATTTATTAAGGGTTTGCCCAACTGTATGGACTACATGTGTCAGGAGTTTGTTTATGAGCGAGATCCGAAGTCGTGATTGACAGTCTGTGGAAGACCAAATTTGAACACTTTTACTTGAAGCACGATTAAAATGAATCGACTCGAAGACGGTGTTCCACAAACTGGACATCCTCAAAATGCATTAAAACGCTCGGTCAGTAATTAGTACCGTGGTCTTTACAAAGACACGATGTTCTCTCCTGTTACTGACCAACATTATGAAGTGTTACCAAAACTACTGTGGGTCAAAAAGGAGCATCAAAAGTTGTTATTCAACAAATGCACTGGTGACGTAAAATTCTCATTTGCCAAAAGTGGCACAGTTTTATTCGCTTAAAATATTTGGCAGGGACATCGGTCCTCGTACACCATCTTCACAGCAAGGGCAGCTCTGCAGTGGCATGATAATACCAGCTGACAGACGTTTTGTTTCAGCTAATTCAATGGAGAGCTCTTTCTAAATGGACATGTCAAATTCATGCGAGCGTGTTCAGAATGCACACACACACGTACAGAAATGTATATAAATATGTGTGAAAATATATATATATTCTGTATATGTATGAATATACAACTATATACTGTAGTGTATAGTATTATTTAAATTTTTTTAAATGTGCCTTTTTCATTGTTATTGTTCTGCCTGTCCTCCATCCAATTCTTAACATTTCTAGTGTATTTCTTATATCAGTGAATTCCTCCTTTGTGGAATTATTTTATTCAAATTTCAAACTCCACTCAGCTCTTGATGAAGATGTATTAGGAAAGTCATCAAAGCCGTTCAAGACGTCCGACAGGCGTGTATTAACATGTTTGAGGTAATAAAATCTAAAACTCTATTTAAATTGTCATATCCGTCCTGGAACCTTTTGACTTACTCTCCCATGTGGGAAATCTGTCTGTAATTGTTTTGACCTGTTGTCCATCCCCCCCCCCACCCCCCGCCCCAGAGTGAGGGCCACAGTAATGGCTCTAAATCCATTTTCACCTTCACCACTGTGGTGATTAGAATTCAAATCACACAAAGAAGACGGGGGCACAGAGGCAGAGATTTGCTCCCAGATTTTCTGCTTATCCCGAATATCTCACTCCGCAGCCTCTGGGGCACTAATCAGAGAAAAAGCCCTTCTTTCTCTCCCTGGGCTGTGACGCGAATGCCCAGAATTTTGAGGAGTATCAACTCCAGGGAGTGGGGAGGAATAATGGATGCCGCTGCACTGAGCGACTATTTTTTTTCTGGATGTCTATTTTCAGTGACTGTTGCTCAGAGGTTCAGTGTTTGGTGATGTCACAGACCTTTAATTTTATGACACAACCTGATAGTTCTGAATACATCTTCATTCAGTTTTTGACGAAGGGGCCACAGGAAGTGTTTTCAACGTCCGCTGAGCTTTGAAATATTATTGACCATTAAAAACCGGTGGATTTTCAGATGAGCTCTTTAACGCTTGATATTGATTAGAAAATTAGTGGAGTGAATTATTGGCCAGATGTCTCATTTGCAACTGAGTGAATAACAGGTAAATACTCAATAACAGGTAAGTGGTTTCTAAGCCTTCCTGTTTCATTGCACTAGTTGTTGGGTTTCATCTGAACCTCATGTTTTTATATTGGTGCGCCAGTGATAAATCTTAATTATGTTTATACTAAATTTAAACAAAGGCAAATCAGCCACTGGATCTCTTGGGTGGAGTGCCGTCTCTCTTAATTGGCCTAAGTCAGTTATAATAGATCAAACAATTATGATCAATTGGTCGGCACCAATGATCAGACCAGAATGTCCTCCAGTTTGACAATAATTTACGCCCATTATCTTTCCTTCAGGTTGTCAGGTCATTAATCTTCCGTAAAAAACAAGTGTTACTGGAGACTTTTGCTGCAGCCAGTATATTTTAACAATTAAAATTGGTGGGAGCCACAGACACACATACACATATATAAATACATACATTACTATACCTATATAGTTGGATATCAATATTTGTGTATAAATACATATAATCGTATATACACATGTGTATATACATACATACATAAATATATACAGTATATACACAGACATGTATATATATATATATATATACATACATACATACATGTATGAACATATACATATGTGTGTAATTATTTGCACTGCAGATTACTAGGTATTCCAATCAGAAGTGAGAAAACACAGGGCTGCAGCTGATTGGTCCATTCAGAGCAGCTTTGGTCTCTTCTTTCTAACTTAGTTTTAGGGATTGATTTGATCCTGTTAAGCCTCAGGAATTACAGGCTTGTGCAGGAGGTTTACTGTATGTTTGAGATCCTGTATTTTGGCTTAACTTTCCTTACTTCAGCTTAGTAAAAAAAAAAAAAAGCCACGTCGTGATAAAAGCAATTCTCTGTTGTAGGGTTTCATGTTCATCTGTAATTTAAATCAATTTGTGTGATGACTTCATGCGGAGGCCAAGGTGAAAACCATTACTATGGAGTCTACGCTGAGGTAAAAAATGGCTGAGTCTGAACCATGTCTACATTGTTTACATTTAAACACCTTTGGTGAATAACATTTTGCTGTTTTTTTTCCATTCACTCTTAGTCAGACACTTGGGAATCAGGCTGTGTTTCAATAGAAATGGAGCCGTCTCATTCATTAACACACAAATTGACAGCTCGTCTGGTTTGTGCTTCCTTGAGTCCCTAAAAGTGCCGGACTGCGCTGTCTGCTCTTCAGTCCGACTATGTCCTTGTCCTTGTTCCAGCCAAGGCAATTTCAATTCAGAATGTAATGCAGTTTTCAAAGCCGGATCTGATTATTGAAAGGTTGAAAGGTTTCTGACTATCAAACCTACTCAACAAAGAAAAAAAAAAAATCATCCAAACAGGTGAAAAACACCAAGTCAAACCTCAAACCGAGGGGAACACAGAATGACTTCAGCCATCTTCAGTGTCCTTCAACGGTTCAGCCCTTCTTACCCAAGACTTGAGAAAGCATGTAACTAAAGTGGACATACTGTACGTCTCATGTCAGTCGAACCGGAGTCTAATTGGAATTATTTGAAAGCCTTTATTGATCCCGTGACATTGTGGCTGTTGTATTAAAAGATAAATGAATTCTGAGGACAAACTCTGGAGACATGGACGTGACTGCAGTGTAAAGACCAGTCCAAGTCCCCGTTTCTTCAAACAGAGAATTCCATTTTACTGTAGTTTTCCATGGCTTTTGTGTCTGCTCACATGCCCGTGTGATTGTATGATTAATGGACCATTTCTGTAATGAACATTTGCAACAAAACATTTGATTAAGCATTCCAGCGGTTTCTGGTTGTGGATCAATGAATTTTTAGTAAATTAGGTCGTGTTGCTGTAGCCAGACCTAGCCTTCAACTGGTGAGGGTGGGGTTCACAGTTCACCAGTCCATCATACATGTCCCAAGAACATGCAGGACCAGCTACTCACAGTCAAATGTCTACCGAGGGTCAATTGAGAATGAACAGTAAACTTGTAAACAGTAAACATTCTGCAAATGTTTTCGTTTAAAGTCAAAGGACTTGATGAAAACCCACGTACACACAGTGAGAACATGCAAAATCAGACAGATCAGGAATCAAACCTGTAAACCAATGACTTACTTATGAACAAGTAGTGCATGCTAACCTCTAGCTCAATGACCGTGTCCTTAGATATTAATCTAAATTATAACGTTTAATTTTTCATTACGTACATTTTTCCTCTAGTAACTAACATGATTACCAATAAAAACAAGCTTTTAACTGAAATAAGTAACATTTGAAATAGTTACTGCACAAAAAATAAATTAAAAAAAGATTCCACTGATGGTCTAAACGACGATGAAGTGCCACAGAGGAATAAAGAACGCGTTGCCAAAAAATGTTTTTCATACACTCCTACACCAGTGTTTCTAAAATAACCAAAACCTCTCTCTTCTCTTCACTCTGTGCTGAGTAATGAACTGAGAACAGATGGCCGGGGAGTTGAGCATCAGGCTAGAATTTCTGCCCCTTAAGTGCAACGTTTCTTGTCCAGAACTATCGACTGCCCTGGGGTAATTCACCACGGAGCCACAAAACTTCAAGTTTGATGTTGCCAAAAATGTTGGGTGACCGGTTACCATGTCAACCTGCAGTGACATGGAGAACAGTGTATCGAGGTGTGTCTTTTAAACACTGTTGCATGAGACCACATACATAATCAAAGCTGTAGGCAGGTTGTCTTGACAATGTGAAAATGAATTAGCCGTGTTCATGTCTTCATGTCTTCACAGATGGCGCTCTACCTCAGTGTGGACTAACAGCAGAGACAAACAAAGCAAATGTTATTTTGGCTAAAAGATTTTTTTTTTTTTTTTAAATCATTCCATGTACTGTTTGCTGTTATTAAGAAAAAAAAATGTTCTGCCAGAAAGAGACCTTTTAGAAAATGTGAGTGCAAAGTAGATAATTCTCTCTCGCACACGCACACACGCACAGATTATTCCATAAAACAAATGTCCTCCCCAGTCCAACACGGTTCTATTCTTCCCATTACCAAAGCACACCGTAAATTTAAGGCTGTCTAAATACGTGATCATTAACAATAGGAAGAACACGGCTACTCCACTGATTAAAAACATGTTAGTGGAAAGACGAGGCGTTCACACCGTGTCCAACTTTAATTAATTTAAAGTAGCCACTTTGGTTGGTGTAACTTATTGGTGGAAACGATTGAATTAGAAAAATTGGAAAGAAGGGAAAAATGACAAAGGGCAGAAAAACACAAGTGATATACTGTAGTACTGGGGGACAAGGACAAAGGACGAGTAGATTATAATTCAGACTCAATAGGATGACAAGATAAAATAGTGAGTGGGGGAGGAAGGTGGAGGTGACCAGGACCCTGAACCCTGGGGAGTTCATAGAGGAGACTGGAGGTGTACGCTGAGTCTGGTTTTACAAGCCTTAAGACTGTCAGCTGCAACTCAAGGATTTTTTTAAACACCTTCAAAATATGCTTTTTAAAATTACAGCCAATATTTGTCAACATGGGCCACAGCAGCTACTGGTTTGAAAAAAAAAAAAAACTTGTATAGAACCCTCGTTCAACTCACCCTCAACAAACATTCCAAGGTTTGAGAACAAACCCAACGTACAGAACCATTTAGACTCACACCGTAAAACACAGACCGACACTGTGCAGCACACAGAACCATTTACACTCACACCGTAAAACACAGACCGACACAAACACAGACTCATTTATCCAACGTTACTTTGCTCAGGGGCAGCTTCAGGTTCTGATCAAACATGTTTGTTGTTAAAAAAAAAAAAATCTCAATTTGCAAAAGGTAATAATGTAATTAATGTTAACATATTAGTTTCTGGAGAGGAATTGCTGTCGTCATGGAGTTTTAATTTTGATGAATGAATTCATCATATTTTGACATTTTCTTTAAATGCCACAGCCGGTAGAGGCAACACGCAGATCCAACACGTTACTGTTGGGTTTTGGGACGAGCAGAGAAATCGAACCACTGAGTCAAAATGTAGGTAAAAAAACACTTGATTGAATTAATCTTTGTCAGAATTGAAGAATATTTTAGGAACTGAAATATTACAGCCGTTGCCCTACTGTACTACGCTCTCAAAAAAAACAGAATCTGAAATATTACTGCCGTGGCCCTACTGTACTACACTCAAATAGCGTGACAGAACATGACCAACTCGAGCACACGTCCGTCCTCTCACTATGGGCTGTCTCTCAGTGGCCCTCACTATCTGCTGACAAATATGTTTTTTCTCTTGTCTGATTGATGGATCATTGTGAGCCAAAAGACAGAGTGAACTGCAGGTCGTTGGAAGAGTGATGACTTTTAAAGGATCATAAAGAACCTCCGGGGGACAGCTTTGTAGGGGATTACTCAAAGTGTTTAAATATATGGGGTAATTCGAAAGGAAGTGCTCTCCTTATCAATGAAATAGCTTCATGGTGAGTGCGGCTCCGCCGACATTTAATTTGGTTCCACAAGAGCTCCCAGTTTTAAATAACAGCAGTAGCATGTCTGTGAAATGGATGTCATTATGATGACTTTGTTACATGAGCATCAGGCCACGCTGACATACATGTCACGGGTCCAGGACCTCAGCACTGACACTAAACTAGGCGGTGACCTTTTTGATTCCTGTCTACTTGGCCTAAGTCTGGGGTTTTGATATTGAATAGATATCTACATTCGACTGAAATAACTGATGAACCTAATATACATTTATTGCCAAAATAAAATTGATTTATATATAATAATAATAATATTTGACAAACCTGACCGTTTTGTATAAAACCTGCCGAAAACTATATAAAACTTGGTGCAGTATTTCAGCATAAAATCAAGTTGTTCATCATTGTTGTGTTATTGTGTAATTTAAATTTAAACTATGCAAGCTTCCAGTATAAGGCTCATACCTGGAAATGCTGTGATAAAAATTTTAAGTGTCTTAAAACTACTGGGACAAGTCAATTTTCACATAAATTATGAATGTGTACCCAAAAAAAAAAAAAAAAAAAAAAAATACAGGAAACATCGTCTAGCAGGTCCTTTGTCTCACACACTATCTCCCGACAGGCTCTTAGAAGCAGAATCATTTCTCCGACAGTTAACATTTTTTAACAGTATTTTTTTTAGCCTGTCGACCGTGGCAGCTGTTATTCTCGGCAGTTTGACAGATTGTCTTTGCGGCTCATTTCTGCAGTAAAAGACGTCAGGAGACGCTCCAACTCCTTTTCACTCATGACTTTATTTCCTCTGTGGCTGAAAATTATGTTACATGAGCCATCAAAACCTCCCGCAGATTCAAAGAGAAGAGTCTGGCCTCCATCACGGGCGGTAAACAAAATCTTATTATTTTTAACAAGAAAAGAATGTCCACACAGTTGTGCCACCTACTGACATGCAAATATGAAAACGCTTATATATATATATAATTTTCAAATTGAATCATAAAAGTTTAGATTCATGCACTGAGGCCCGTGGGTCTAATGGAAATGTGTTTTTGGCAATAATAACCTGGGACAGTGTTCAGTGGCATTGTTTTATATGGCTGTAAAAAGCTACTTACAGTCTGTTACACTGCAACTTAAAGAGGAAAGAAAAGTTTCTGGACTTTTAGGTCCAGTTTTTAGGTGTATACAGTATATAAATAAATGTATATGTATGTACATATACATTCTTATTTTTAAAAATTAGCACTTTTAATCTTCAGATTTCTCAGACAATACTTACTATTCTGGCAGTTAACTTGTTCAAATTCATTAATTCTTCAATTGCGATGCATCTCAGGACTTTGTTGTGGATTAATCCAATTACATTACTGTGCATCTTGACAGTGTCTTGTAGATTGTGTCAAGAGTTGCCGCTGTGATCGACCATTTTAGTACGAAAGTTTAGTTTTGTTTAGTTTTTTTCTTTGTAAAACAGGATGCCACTGAGTCACTGGAGTAATTCAGTTGATAAAAGGAGACATGGTGGCAGTCACGCCTCTCCATCATTTCTGTGACGTGTATCATCATTTGCCCTATCTCATTAAACGTTGATATATTACCTGTCAATCAGACGGTATGATGAAGAAGAATGTACCTTTATGATGTCTTTGTCAATGGCTAAATGGCTGTGACCTTGCCAAAGCGTTAACAAGTGAAACAGGGTGAATGAGAGGAATGAGAATTTCCATCACGGGCCTAATTATCGGAGGACAGATGACAGCTCTGAAGGAGAGGTCACTCCGCCGCATGTGAACTGCACTGAATATTATGAATACTTAGAAATATTTAGAGTCTTTCATAGTGAGGAACCGTGATCTAATCACGTGTGTGTCCAGTCTTATCCTTCTATTACCGCAATCAGATTATGAGGAAGTAGGCTGAGGTTGAACCCGTGATATCTGAACTGGTCACATGAAATATATGTGCATACATGCTTGTTTATGTAAATATATCTTTATACATGTATAAATATATGAAAATATTTATATAAATTCTGCAATTCCCCAGCCTGGGATCAATAAAGTACATCTATCCAACTATATAACTAAATATATACATACATTTACTGTACATATATACTATATAACTAAATATATACATACATTTACTGTACATATATACATATATACACAGACACATAAATGAAATCTTTACTTTCATAAACCAAAGTCAACCTGTTACTGTAGACCAGTGAAAATACTACGGCTAAATATAGACTTTCCTCATGTAATAGACCAGTGATAATACTATGGCTAAATATAGACTTTCCTCATGTAATCTCCATTTTGAGTATTCTCTACACACAATTAGAAGTCTTGAGTGATCTTTGAAATGTGTAGGTGTATCTCAAACTCAGAGCAAAGTCTGTGTCAGCACAGCAGGAGCAGGTCGGCACTGCCGGGGTTGGGGGCAAGCCAGGGGAGAGAGAGAAGCCCCCGAGAGTCAGGGATGAAAGAGAACAGGAGTGAATGGGGAGGTGGATCTGCTGCAAATACTGATCTCACAAATATCACGTTGGTTTTTTGTTTTGTGTGTGTTCCATCAAACCTCACTGTGCTCCAAAACAACATCTAATTGTATTTAAGGAGATTCACCTAGTGCTGTAACATGACCATCAAGGTTCCATTTAAAAAAAACTGATCACATCCTGTAAGGAGTCCAAGTCTTTCCGACTCTAATAATAAACTGCCCTTGATAGTGTTCCCAGCGCCAAATGAGTTTCAGCTCCACACATACTGTACACCATCCAAAACAAGGATGACTATAAATGACTGGAAACAGTGGCTGAAGGAAAAATGAAGGAGCTTTGTAATAGTGCTTACAGATTCCAGCAAACATGAAGATAATTACATAATTAATCCTTGATCGCTGCCTTGTGAGCTGCTCTCAGCCTTCTCTGTCATTGTCTCGTACTTCCACGACCCTAAGACATTAGCACCGCAATTAAACAGTTCTGAAGAATGGGATCTAAGCAGCAGCACGATTTCAAAAATTAGCTCAAATATTCTAGATGTTTCTGTCATTGTGTAAACCTTTTCCTGCAGTGACATGGAGGCTTTTCATAGTAAAAGAGAATTAACTATAATATTACGTATACACAGATTTTTACTATTACAATCAAGCTCATTGTTATTTTAATAAATTAATTGTGGGTCTTTAAGAGGCTTTTAAGACTATTGATTGGCTATTAGCTTGGTGTTAATGGAGCGAACGGCCAAGAGTGTGTATACAACATGAATAAACCTTTGTAATACCGTTGTTTTACCAATAAACTACGCCAAAAATCAGTCACCATATTAGTGAGAGTAGAGCACGTGATGAGGATCTCAGGTAGATGTCAAACCTTAGCATAGATCAGTGATGATCAACTGGCAGCCCGCGGGCCAAATCCAGCCCACCAAACCATCTAATCCGGCCCGCAAAATAAATATCAAATAACAACGTTAGATGAAAATGTGTTTTTATTTTATTTTATTTGAGTGTCAGGCTGCCCAAGGTGACTGTCAAGACAAATTCTGGCCCTGGGACAAATATAGTTGACGACCCCTGGGATGCTTGAAAACAGAAGCAGTAAAACTACAAGCTAAAGGTGTTACAATTTGATTGGTTATCCAAGTAAAGAGTCAAGGCTAAGATGATCCGTGTATAACATAAATCATTAGAGTCTGGTAGGGACATAGTCAAGATTCATTTCTTGCAAAAAATTACAGCAAATCCACCAAATTTATATTATCATTTTAAAGGAAAAACTTATATCCTGATGCTCTGCATGATTGTTTTTATATAGATTTTTCATCAGAACAGTATTTTAATGCAACTTTAAATGCTCCATAAAATTGGCTTTACTATGAAGCCAGCAAATATGTAACAAGGGAATATAAAGCCAGGCTCAGTCAGGAGTCAGCAGATTGGATTGGGTTCATGCTGTCAGTGTTTGTTTACTACAGCGCCTGCTTCTCTGAGTCTATGGTGAATGTAGTTTCCATTAAATGACATTAATGGGCAACATTACTGTAAAAAAGTCATTGTACATTTTCATCCGGAAAACTGGGAGACGTTTAGTTCACACATCAGCAAAAAACAGACTTTCACTATCAGATTTCCTGCAGGAGGCTTTCGCCTGCGACACACACTGGTGTTTGTTGTTAAGCTGAACTGTACTCCTCATCTAACTTAAGCCTTTCCCTCGGTGATTACATCTGCCTGACATGATTTTGACAATTAAGATAAAAGAGAACAAGTTGAAGAGATAAAAGAGAGGCTCAGTGCTCCTGTGATGTGTTGTGCTGTGATATGGGCATTAAAGTCTTTGTCTTTCATATGCTTCGGGGTCACTTCATATTTTACTTTTTCATTCTTATTTTTAGTTCTTAGTCTCAGGGAACTGCAAGCAAAACTAATGGGTTATAGTCACATCATATAGCAGCAGTAAACGGCAGAATTTTAAAGAGAATTCCGTCGAGAGCGACACAGCTAGTAGGTCAAAGGTCAATATATAATAAAAGCAGTTTTCAAAAGGAAACCAAGTAGTTTAGCTTTAGCAAAGGAAATTACCAAAACCAAAAACCCAGTACTTTGATTCACTTTGACTGAGTAATATGTATTATATCTTATTTTTTCATCTAGTGTATTGACAGTATGAAAATGACAGACATCAATATAAACTACATATATTTTTTTTTTCCCAAAGCTCCAGTTAGCTC
The DNA here is from genome assembly GCF_000523025.1 of Cynoglossus semilaevis. Lineage (NCBI taxonomy): Eukaryota > Metazoa > Chordata > Actinopteri > Pleuronectiformes > Cynoglossidae > Cynoglossus > Cynoglossus semilaevis. The sequence goes on from NC_024322.1 coordinate 13,256,033, forward strand.
CTTTAGTAGTTATTTTCCACATACACATTATATATCTTTTTTTTTTTCAAAGCTCCAGTTAGCTCTTTTAGTAGTTATTTTCCACATACACATTCATTCACACAGTCATTTCTGCATTAATCGAGACTCTACTCACTTCAGGACGGTCCCTAAAGGACTTATACAAACTTTCCTGAACATCTTAAAGTGAAGTGAAGTCCTACTAAAACTGCTGACCTCAGCTCTCTGACAGCCCTATTAGAATCACACTGATGTTTCTGCATTTACCATGCAGCCGCTAGCTTTAGGGTTAGTACAGTATATAAATAGCATGAAGTGGGATGTTTGTTCTAATTAGATGTACTGTAGGGGGAGAAAACAAATGTGTGTAGAAGTAGGATATTGCAGTTTATTGTACAACTAGGATTTAGGTCATGGGGAAGTGATGAAGCCGTACAATGAACTTTGATATATTTGAGATCTGAAAGCTGCACAAGGTAAATGGTGGTATAAAGGTAAGGGGTGCAGTCCTTTTACTGGATCAATTACACATATTTTGAAGTAATTTATCACTAGAGTTTGTTACATATTCAATCAGGGGACTAGAACTAACTGGTAAGAAAAGAACTTTGTACACATTCATTAATTACTCTGCTGTTAAAATTCTTAGTTAATATTTAAACAGCAAATATAAATGACTTTTCAGTGATTAGACTTGCAGTATATTTAGCTCAAAAAGTTAGGAGACAAATTGAAATATTTTTGTAGTTAGAAAGTTATAAGAAATTGTTCTTTCTCTAAATATTCTTCTTTTAAGATTTAACACATTTCCAAGTTCCCTTCATCTGGGAACGTCTTAGTGATTTATTTTGGGACTAAGTCACAGTCATTTTCTCAGCACTGAAATCAAGTTCCTTTTTTTTTTTTTTAGATGGAGCCAGACATATACTACAAATGTCTATTATTTTTACCAAATAATAATATGTCTGTCATGATGCCTTATTAACCTTGACTGAGTTACACAATTAGTTTGTCCTGATTCAGTAGCCACCACCAGAGACCCCCCAAAACCGTTGTTTAACTTTCAGTTTTTGAATATCACACAGTAAGCTGTTGGCAGTGATTTAGTGGAGGAAAGTGAAACAGATTTTGAATAGTTCCACCTGGCTGTAATAATGCTCAGAGGAGTCAGATAATTTAATAAGCCAAATTCACCATTTGATTCTTTCAATGTGACCTCGTCGAGTCCATGACGCATCCATTTAGATTCCATCTGCTCTGAATTAGGCATGTGCACGTTGCCATTTTCCGTCCCTGCTGCTCCGAGCAAAACAAGCACTGTTGATCTGAATCACATAAGCACTGGGAACGGCATGCATTAGTCGGGGAACGCTGCCAGGGAATTACAGGGAGAGTCAGGCCACATTATGGCCTTTTAGATAGCAGTGCAAATTTCAAAGTTAATATAGTGCAGTGTGTTAGTCAGTAATTCAATAATAAAAAAAAATACCACATCTCTACACACACACACACACAGTAAAGGAAACAGAAGAACAGTTTTTGTTGTTTAAATTATAAATATCGTCTCTAAATATTTTATTGAGGACTAACACACTGCAATCAAACCAGTGCTATTCAACCTTGGGGTCACAACCTCACTCGGGGTCAACTGGAATTCAAATGGGGGGGGGTCACCTGAAATGTCTAGTAATTGATATTTAAAAAACCACATGATGTCAAAATGAGGTCACAAGCTGAAAATGTTGTAAATTTATGTGCAATCAATATTTCCAAAAAAAAAAAATCTTATGGCATGATGATAATAAATTAAGTTACTAACAACAACAAAAAAACTAATTTAATTGAAATTGTTTAAAAAAAATTCAATATTCAAGTCTGCTGAAATATTTGTAAAAGGTTACAAAAGCACAGTGATAAGGTGATAAACTCTGTTGCCTTACACCAAAAGGTCACTAATCCCATCGTAGCTGAGACAACAAATCAACTGTGTAAGATTTTTTCGTGCTTCCAGTGAAGCTGTCCACATTCAACCAACACACTAGATTAAATCAACGAGTCAGTTTGGTATTCTGGGCCCTCTGTGGATTAGGATTATCTCCCATTATGACCTTTGACAGGACAATGATTGCTGGATTAACAGGGTTAACAACGCAGTGGTACAGTGTACTGTACAGTGTACTGCTTCTGGAAGGTCGTCTTAAACCCTGCTCCTTCAGAAAGCAGACAACAACATTTACTGTGTCAGTTGTTCATGATTTACTGTTGTTTTAAATGCAAATCTCTTTTAAACACGCACAAAGAATTACTGACTGTCAAGAGACATCAGGATTAACGATCATTAAAAAATAAATATAAAAAGCATTCTGTTTGAACAGGGCTGGGCAATTTACTGAACACGATGCATGATCTGCATTTAGAATATAAACTTAAAAGTAAACATGACAATTACTTGCTGGGTTATAAGATATGCAGATACAAGTGTATTTATAGGTTTGTTTTACAAGACAAATGTTGTATAGTGCAAAAAAAAAAACAGTTCACAGTTTAAATTATGGAATGGGCCAGCTGCTCTTGATTTGTTTCGTTTTGTTTTCTTATTTTGTATGAAACTCCCTATGGTATTCATGACGCATACAAATAATTAAGTTCTAAGAAAAGTTTATAGTTTATCTAAACTTAATTTATACTTTATGAAAAAATGTTTTATGCATTCGTTATAACTGCTTTGTCAGCAGCTGTGCAGCTCTTCTGTAAACACAAGGCTTCTCTGCAAAGTGCAGAGAGTCAGGGTGAAAGTCTAATTAAAAAAAAATACCCACTGTAGTATAAATCCAGACATAGACCGGGTGAAAAGTAAAACTACTGAAATGCATCTGTTAGTTTAAAAAATTAGGTAAAAAAAATTTTTGGACCAATATCACAATAAAACGTCCATATTTGTGGTAAACAACACAGTGTTTCATGAGTGTGTGGTGTTTTTGCCAGAGGATGATAAAAAAACAACTCCTCGTCACCAATGGAGTTGGTTTAATCACTGGAGGCTCATTGTGGACCGGCATGTTATGCCGCTGCTCCAACACTCGTCCGTCCTCCATGCTGGATGGTCACTTGAGCACGCACTCCAAGCGGCTGTTTGTTTCAACTCCACAGGCTCCACACAACACACATCCAATTCTGTGGCTTTCAATCAAATGCCGTTCATTTTTCGTGGTCATGTTTTATAACACAGCTTTTTTCTACAACCCTGAAGTGCAGTAACATAACATAAGTAATAACAAAATACAGGGGAAACATGAGGAGTGAGGACTTCTGGGGAATTAAGGGAATCATTTGTAGTGAATTATTCTTCTATCCTTACTAAACCCCCTATTGTGTCTAAGAGTCTTTTTTCATAATACAAACAGCCGCCGTGAAAGAGAGAACATACAATATATGTAACAAAGGAAGGTGGAACATGTACAGCCTAAATAACCAGTAACACGACTAATATAGCTGTAGACAACATTCTCAAATTTAAAAAGTATCAGTAGGGTTTTACATGAAAGCGTCCTGTCAAGGTAAGGATATACTGTATATTACTATGTGATCACAAGCTTCACAGACTTCGTAGAAGGGAACTCAGATCAGACCTACGGTGGTAGAAATGTCTTAGAAGAGAGATACGGATTTTATTACAAGCAGTTTTTTATTAAATTTCTGGTGAAAGTATCTTCGACAAAAATTTATGGGACGGCTCATGGGCCTGCAGAACACAGAATGTTCTTTGTTTCACGCATACATTGCTAATAGCACTCCACAAAGACTTTTCGCCGGGATATAATGAATTTTTAATGTCACTATAGTGAAATGCACATCACTTGCTCGACCGGGCAAATTTCAGCGGGATGGAAAGAATGACACTGACATTTAGATTGCAACTTCTGAATCCCATCACTGCAGGTCTCATCCCTGAGGCTGCCTAGATCACAGATGGATCAGGGAGGACTTAGTAATGTATTACAGAAGCAAAGCTGCTCATAAAGTTGCTAGATTTGCAGGGTTTTACACACTGGAGGACCACAGGTGCCAGGATTCATGGACTTTTCGGAGGATTCTTCTCTGATCTTGCCTTTTCAACACTTCCCTGTTTGTACATCTCTGTGAAGCTGAACTGTGTGGGTGTCACCACTGGCTCTATTGTATGAGGAATAAACAACTGCCTTAACTTTGATACTAAAAGTAAAATGTAATATATGTAGGAAATATGTTTTTAAAGAAAAATTTTGGCATCATTATGTGCCCTAACCAATGAGAGCATTTGTTTTGGACCTGGGACTGTTGCAGCTCTCACATGAACCAGAGCTAAAAACTGACCAAAACGATGATTTCAGTTCATCTACGCTGTAAAGTTTTTGCTTATTTTCATCAGACATACTTCTGTGGCATATTCACAGTTAGCTGTGCTTGTGGCAGGAGAGACACCGTCTGGAAATGAGGTCCAGTTGAATCAGATCACTGGTGCCTCGGTGCATATTTAGGGCTACAAAGTAAATGTCACTGCAGTTCAAATTATGCAATGATCAGATAAATAAATCATTTATGGTGACATTTCTCCCTCACCCTCTAGTTCGATACCCAACAAAATATCAAAGAAGCTTTACACATGACCAGCCACATCAGGAGGAATTTCCTTAATTTGGAATTAAGGGTTAAGGATAATTAAGGAAAAATTAAATGTCTATGTGAGTATGATCTGGAGTTTGTAGCAGCGTGATGAACTGGTGACCTGTCCACTTTACGTATTAAGATCAAAGTTGATGATACAGATAATGGAATCTGAATTGTAAAATGTCTTAATTAGTTCACATCCCTTGTCTCAATTTGCATCTTTGACTAATTATGAGCTGGACAGCAGCATTTGTTAAAGGTCCTTAATGTCCTTGTGACTCATCTCCTAAGAATTCAGTCTTTTTGAAAAAGGAAAATAAACTACATTCCAACCAAACAGATCTGCTAACTTTTATTAAGAACATCGTTCTTTCTCTTACGTACAAGAGTGTGGGTGCAAAATATGAGCTTATTCTCCAAAACTGTAAAAACCTGTGACCTCTGTTATTCTTTTATGATGTTTAGTGAGCTGCAGTAAAATATGAAATATTTCATTTTCCTGGAACAAACTGTCCAAATAAAAACCTCTACATAATTAACAAGTGCATGTTGGGAAAGCTCCAGCTGCTCAGAGCACAGATCTGACCACACAGCACTTGGATGGTTTGTTAGCTGTGAGAGGGAAGAAAAGAAAAAACCTCTTACATTTTAGCCGAGTTAGTCAGAGTCTGCCCTTTTGTTACTGAAAAAAAATGGAGGTGTTAAGGACAGCAGCCTAATGGGAGGCTTGACTTAAACTCCTGACATACAGCGGAAGAATACAAATGTAAAACGACCTTGGATTTTATAACATTTCTTGGATTTTTGCCCTGGTTTACTGTCACTTCATCAAACAAGCAACAAAAGAGACATGGATATGAATTTGTAGAATTAAATTAGTATTAAATTATTATTCAAGGTCATAGTTAACACTGAATATTTTCCAGGACTAGTGTTTTTGTCAAAATAACTACTATAATAGTCATATGACGCATCAATTTGGGTTATGCTGCACTAATGGCTGTGTTTTAAGAACAAGCATGACAGAGATAAGAAGTCATTAGTATTGATTGTCCACACTGTGCAGCAGGGCCCCTGTGTTCACTTTCATTCTTAAGCTCCGAGAATCTATCATCTCCTCAGGGACATTTGATGTAAATGAAGTTAGTTTACGGTAGAAAAAAATAATTCACAGTCACAATTTATTAATCCTCATGCTGCTTCAGATGAATGTTGAGATTTTTCTCTGCAGACAGACGAAGAAGAGTGTCACTGGGCATTTTAACAAAGTGATAAAAAAAAAAGTGAAACATTTTGAGGAAAAAGGGTGAATTTTATGATGGTGGCCGTTAATTTGTTGACTTTTCACAGTCTCAAATTAACAAATTAAGTTCACTACGCAATTACTACGAACTACTACGTTGATACGTAGCTCAGAGTTAAAGGGTATAATTTTTTATCATTTTAAATGATACTTTTTTTATTATTACAATTATTTTGGTTGTATTTTTTTTCCACAGGCCTCAGCACATGCCCTCAACTTGAATAAGAAAAAATCGATCTCTCTCTTTGATCGTGGCTTTTGCCAACCTCTAATCATTTTCCATCACATGTGAAGTAAACGTCCTACTTTTATTGCACAGCCTTCACTCCTCACCACCACAGAGCTTCCCTCATTAATCATTTAGTGAAGGCAATTTTCACAGCACCTGTCCAAAGCAGGAGACCATTAAGGTCCTCAGTCAAACCGAAACCGCAGCTTTTATGTTTGGGGAGTAAAACTCATTAACAAATATGGCTTTCTTTGGCTGTTTGGGCCAAGTGGGAAGACACGTGGCAGTTTTTACCCCCAGGTAAGGGTATGAGATTCTTTTCTATGTATTGGGATTTCTCAAGTTTTTGGACCAGACCACATGAGTACCAAATATAACTATACATATAAAATCCTAAGTCATTGGGGATTTTCTGTCAACAGCAGATCTACTGCAACAAATTGTTCTGTCAACAGCAGATCTACTGCAACAGGCTGCCACCTGGAGGCGCCAAGTATGTCATACCTCTGGGGTTCAAATCCAGGACCTTCTCTGTGTAAGGCAGACATAATAACAGCCATACTACAGAACCACGTATTAACACATCACTAAGTTACTACTATGTTTTGATGTATTTTCATCAACATTGCATGAATTGATTAGTTTATTGAAATATGACAACAGAGCTTGACAGTATGAATGACATTGTGTTTACTGGAAATCAGATGTTATTGTTTAGATTTCTATTCTAATGTGACAACAATGACATAGGAAGGAATATTATGGTCTATAAGTATTACCTTTTTATGTCATAGACATTGCTCAGGCAGGATAAATATGTAATACTTTATTTAATGAGTGATTATATCAGATAGAAACGTACACCGAAAAACATTATTTTTGGCTTAGACCAATCTGGTAAAAAGCTCTTTTGGACCATTTCACACAAAAAAAAAACATGCACTATCGGAAGGAAAGGAAGGATTCATTACTGGGACCAGTGTTTCCTGCAGAATACAGAGTTGGACCTGATGTGCGCCTATTGTTGATACAGCACAGTGAACATGTTCACATGTGTAACTGAGGCGAGTGACAGGTACACAGAGTGAGCAGGTGTTGAGCCCAGGTCTGCTGTCAGCCCAACAACCAGACACGTGTTGTCCACACAGCGCCGAAGAAAACTGTCATCGTCACGAGTCGATACGATTCTGACAATTGACTAATTTATGTCGATCCTTTTTGTGTCCCATCGTCACAGTAGAACTCAATCAACAGTGTGGTCACGGTGTGTGACAAAGAAAACAGCGGGGTAAAAAAAAAAAAAAAAGCTCTGCCCACATTTCCATAAAAAGGCAATGGAATGAGAAACAAAGTTGCACTGTGTTGTTATTTATTCTGACATGTTTTGGTTCTTTATTACACTGGCAGGTCGCCACTGGAAATACCAACGATTTCTTTTCAGGCTGGCATGCTGTTCGCAGCAGCATCTGATAAAGCAGAGACCAAAGCCAGAGATTTTTTTTAACATGGCAAGGCAACAAAACAATAAACACAGAGTCCTGACATGTGCCTATGCTGCCGGTGCCCTTGCTGACATTCATATATAAAGCAGACCAGCAGCCTAAACTGTGCTTTTTACAGTTCGGTGCCATCACCTTCTCAGGGATGCCCCTGTCGCCAGAGCAGGACCTATCATTTCTGCAGCAGACAGGAGACAGACAGAGCCCAAAGGAAGGAGAATACCAATTCAGTGACCAGTGCAGTGCCAACTTTACATTAATCTCAATGCCGCTCTGGTGCATTTGCTATTAAACCTGTATTTCATTTGAATACAAATAAAAATCCAAATGAAATCTAATGTCAAAGCCGTGGTAAAAAATTCTCTTATAAAACCTCCTTGCGGGGCTCATCGTTTAACTAAGCCAATGATTTGGAATAAGGTCAGGGTCTTCTCTTGTTCTGTGAAGCCCACAGCTCCCCTCCAGTCATCATAAAACACATGATGGCGCCACAAAGACTGAAGCAACAAACTTAAAGCCCAGCAGTGAAAGATGTGAGATAAGCAGTGAGAGCCTTTGGCAAGTCAAGAGTCACTCTGAGGTCAAGGAGGGAGGACAGCTCTGAATCTCTGTTAAAGAACGTTTCCCACTCAGGTCAAAGGTCCTGTGGAGAGCTGCCTGTGAGCAGTCGCCTGGTCAAAGAAGATAAGGTTGACAAACGTGGACACCAATATTGGAGGAAAATTGTACAAACAGCAGAGGAAAGGCTGTGATTTGTTGAAATGAACGGGACATGTCCCTAAAAAAGATGGCTGTTGTTGGAAGAACGAGTGATGAATTATCCCACACCAATATTGAAGGGAAACCAGGTGGTCTTGGAGGAGCGGGGGATATTTCCATCTTTGTAACACGTATTGGAGCAAATATTATTCCAAGCAAGAGAGAAAACAATAAAACAACTGAAGAACCCCCTGCAATATTCCTAATCCGGAAGTTCCCAAAATAAGTTCAACTTTTAGGGCCACAAAGAAGCTAATGGATTTCAATTTCACGCAACAATAGCCATATATACAAAGGGGGGCGCTGCAGAGAACTCTTCAGGAACTTCTGCTCTGATCAGTCACGTTGGAGAGATTAAAAATTAAAAACAATATTATTTATTTCCCCTAACTTAACCCTTTTACTAAGACGTGTTTGTATCCAGGTTTGATGAAGAAACTAAAGGCTGAATTCCAACTCTGAATTATCTCAGTGTTGGTATCAGGACTGTCTGCCAGCAGTGCTTTGCAGTTGTAACAGATTTTATCATAAACTGAGAAAAACAAGTCTCACATTCTGCACAGACTCTGTTGATAATTCATTAACTGTCTTGGCGCAGCTTTAACACTTACAGTGATACCAAACAAATAAGAGTCGGGCGATACGGCAATCCAAATCCCTTATATTCATGTTGTAGCAGATTACAGTAAACATACCTTATAGTTAGTAAATACACACATTAGGAAGTGGTTGGAAAAAAAAACAACAGAACAACCCGCCATATGGATCATAATACGTGTTATAATTCCTTAAGATAATCAACTACTAATACTGTTTCTACTTTTTTGCTGTATTAAAAATTGATTGTCAGAGAAAAGTCATGACATGACATGTAAAGTGCATGTAAATGTCACTGCTGTCAGTCACCGTACACTTTGTTGAAAGTGGTAAAAAAACATCTTAAATTTACTGTTGGAGAGACAATTTAGGAGGAGATAGGGACAGGATACAGCATATGTTGATATTGTGATCACATTGGGACAATGCAGTACAGTTTAATAAATGTTATCCCTGTTTGGTCCACAACTTGGAATGGATTTTAAATTTGGGCCCCTTACATGACATGAGTGATGTTTCTAATCCTGCAAACTTCAACTACTTCCATTTCCTTACATGACATGAGTGATGTTTTGAGAGATATTTCGAATCCTGCAAACTTCAACTACTTCCATTTGGCAGACTCACACACACACACACACAAAGAAGTATATTTAGAACTGTGTGATTCAACAGCCATTAAACATAACTGGTCCTTTAACTTATCACCCTCTGAAGAGCCTCTGATTTCTTTTTTTTTTTTCTAACTTTCATACAGTAAAATTTAATTGATTGAACCGTGGAGCAGCAGCAGAGTATGACGAGTACTAAACTCTTCCTCATTTATGAACGAAATTGACTGGGTGTCACACAGCGATAACAGCTGTTGGGATCAAATCTCGCTCTCTCACTTTCCCCTCTACTTTCTCGGTCACTTGTTGAAGTACTAATGTCAGTATTTAATGACGTGATCTACCATTTTATCAGCAATTAATTGGAGTAGTTCTGAAGTGGAAGCTTTCAGTGTTCCAATATTTATCTCATTTTTGATTTATTTGCTTTTTTACATTTATACTTTGCGCTGAACATTTATTATGACATCTATTTCCCTTGTTACACATTTATTATGACATCTATTTCCCTTGGTACTAATGCTGGACAACCATATAACATTTTCATGCCGATTAATTAAATTAACAAAATGCGATCTAATCGTGGTGTTACACAGTTTTTTTATATGATCAAAAGTGCAATAATATTTGGTTGAAAACTCTTTGCTGAAATCAATGGTTTGTATTGCAAGTACAGCAAGTGATACTTCAAACTCAAAGTAATTAAGTGATGAGAAGGTGATTTACTTGGCAGTGGTTACAAATTACTTTGGTTCCAAGAACGCTGCCATCTGGAAAGGACTTACTCCATATTTCTGTGTCATTTGGGTTTTTTTTACTCACGCCCCAACTGCTCTCATTGGTTGGTAGGTGTGATGGTGCTTGATCAATATTTTCCTGTGTTTGTATTTAGACCCAGTGAGCAACAAAATAATAATTAAGCAGTATACACTGTACAGCTACCGTTGCTTGCAGTTGCCCTACAGAAGCAACAATAATACAAACAATTCCCCCCTTGAGGATGAATAAAATATTTCTGATTCCAAATATGTTTTGCGTTTAAAAAAAAAAAAAAAGTAATATATAGTTCAACCAAACTTATACAGTATCTGCATGGAGGACCACAGTAAAGTTCAGAAGCATCACAGTTTTGCCTGCAGTCTTTCATTCCTTTCTACTTTGCTTCCCTGCACACAGACCCCTCTGACCTGCTTCTTCATTCAGAGCTGCCAGTCTTCTCCTATTCTCCTGGAGTCTATCAAATATACAATAGACCAGATTGAATCACAAACAAAAATGTGCACAATGTGTATATATTCTGCCGAGGCCAGATTAACATGCAGTAGACTCAACCACGGTGAGACTCTGAGGACTTTGACAACAAACAACCTCCAACCCACTCGGCAAAAAAGACAAAGAAAAAATAAATGAAAAAATAATAATAGACAGAGGAAAGAAGAACAAATGCAGCTAAAGTCAGTATAAGATACAAAAAAAAACATTTTCCCTTGTTAAATCCACTGTTGCTGGTGCTCATTAAAAAAATAATTAAAATATAGTATGTTTTTTTTCTCCATCGTTCACTATAATTAGAACAAAGTCCTACAATTCTCCTTTATGTAATTTCTATTTTTTATACTCTTAGTAATTATTTCAACTTTTGTTTTTTTTTAAATAGTTATTTTCTTTAGCAACATAAGCACTAGTTAAGTATGACAAATGAATATTGTTTAAAATCTGAATATCTTTAAATATTGTATATACACACACACTTTAACACAACTATGACAATGTTGTTTCTGTATGAAATGCACTGTAGAAAAAAAAACATCTATTAATCATTACACAAAACTTAAAACTTTATATAACTTTAAATTATTACATATATTGAGCAGCATGCTGAGCTTATTGTCAAAGTTTCCTTAAGAAAATTGAAGAAAAGAAAAATTATTAGACTTACATCTATTAATGATTACGCAAAACTTAAAACTTATTATAACTTTATATTATTACATATATAGAGCAGCATGTTGAGCTTAATGTCAAAGTTTCCTCAAGAAATTTGAAGAAAAGAAAAATTATTAGACTTAAACAAAAATGTGTGTGGGGAGGGTCTTGGGGGGTTTTTTATGTAGGTTTTGACTCAACAAAACAACTGGGATTTGTTGCTGAAACTGGACAAGCTGAGAAGTCAGAGATTCCCCTGAGGAGCAGAGTAGAGCTCTGAAACAGGTCTTTACCAACAGATTAGAGAGGTTTTATCCCAGCAGGAACCCAGAAACAAGGCAAACAAAGGAGGCGAGGTCGTAGGACAAGGACACAAACTCGTCAGTAGTTCCCCATGAACGCCCCTACGCCCATAAAATATATATATATATATACACATACAAACACATACAGGGAACAACAAGGCAACAAGCACGCCAGAGAATTCAACAGGGGAAACAGGAAGCATAAATACACAGTGTGGAGTAAGCAGTTCTCCAGCAGCAGGTGCGTCTGATCTGCAGCAGAAAACACAAGGGAACAAACTTGTTGAGGAGAAGAAGCAGTTTCAGTATAAAGGAGTCTTGTCACGCCATGTCTCAGTGGTTGAGGAGGTGTCTACGTGAAGCGTTAGAAGAAAAAGGCGCATGAGCTTCAAATATTTCCCTTCATTTTTTCCACACAGACTTTCTTAAACTAAAGAAGCTGCTTCAGTTCAGATCACTTTAAATACTCGTATACACGTATAAATTACATTAACTGAAGTGTAATTTAACTATTGAGCGAATATAAGCCGCACCCACTAAATTTAAATTTTAATTAAATAAATGTTTTTTTCCGAACAGTGCCTGTAACATGGCTGGTTACGCATTAGCTCTTTCCTGCTTTGGTGCTAGCAACTTACAGTCCGGAAATTACAGTACTCTTCTCACTGAAAAAATTAAATACAAACGACTTGATCCACCTTGCAATAGTGCTGTGTTACCCCTAGGGGTGCTACACCCACTTTGGTAGGCACTGCTTTCTAGCGAACCGTCACAAGTCGGTATCTACCTAGGGCTTTTTTTGTGCAGTTTTTCCACATTCTGTCAGTCAGAAGGTTGCAGGTTCAAATCCTGTGACTAACTGTGGCGTGTTGAGCAAATTTCTGATAACGGACAATTTCTGTCGTAGGTGTTTCTTCACCTTAACTACATTCACTGAGTCTACATGTGGACACGGCACTGGATTCACTCCAGTCACTGCTACAGTTTTAAAGAGAATAAAGCTGATCTAGATGAAAGGGTGAAAAGAAATAAATAAAACAACCCAATTGGGCAGATTTTATTCATCTTTGTTCTTTGTCTTTCTGCAGGTATGTTAGGATCCCTGTGGTGGAATGTTCTACTTAATCCTGCCATGCTTCACCTAAATCAGATTAGGCTGCACCCAACTGCAGTTCAATCCGTGCCACCCTCCTCACACGGTTATCAGAGCATATGGAATCCTTGTGATAATCCAATTATAATTATTTGTTATTGTCACAGTAGTTTGCCTGCCTTGCAGTATTTGACAGTGATTTCTGAAGTTGAATTATTGGAGAAAAACACAATTTGATGCAATAGTCTTGGCCTTAGAAGACTTTGTTGCTGTGTTTTGTCCATTCCTTCCGGAGACGGGGAAAATAGAGGCAGCTGGAATGGGATGCAGCGGTGCATGTCCTCAATGTTTTTCCTCAGAACCCCAAGGAAGCACAGTTAGCTGATGCATGCTGGTAGTTTATGGTACTGGAGTGGTCGGTTGTCATGTTCTCTCAATTCCTGTTTTAACGAAAATGTGTGACAGGTGGCGAAATGTGTACTCAAAGAGCTATTCTGGACAGTAAATGGTTTGACAAGAAAATTCACCCTTTTCCTGCCACGTGCTAAAAGCACTCCAGAGCATCTAGATTTAATCTCTCGTCTCTGGTCGGTGGACTGGGCTCCTATCTTTGCACTCAGAACTGCTCCATGCTCCATGCTAATGCATTCTTGAGGTTAAAAGACATTTTACCGTCCATACAGGAATGATAATACAAATATATATGTATACATACACATTTTTATATAAAATCAAATAAAAAAACAAATTTGTACTATATTGATCCCATATTTGGGAAATTGTTGTGTTAGCAGCAGAGATGCTGTTAACAGGCTGCCCCTGGCAAACACCGATGATGTTAACAGGCTGCCCCTGGCAAACACCAAGCATGTGGTTCTTCTGGGAATATAAATATACACATGTATACATACACATATTGGTACATATACCTGTACATACTGTACACATACATATATTTTTACATGTATACATACAGTACACATATTGGTGTATATATACACTTGTAAATATATACCTATACATACTGTACACATACATATATTTTTCAATTATCAATATTTTGCAGGAGGGAAACATACCACAATTACATTTAAGTATATTACTGGACTATATATGCTCTCCTACATATATCCTTATCCCAGTTTTTTTTTTTTTATTAGACTGTATTTGTAGCAACCTACTTTATCACAGAATATAGTTCAAGACCAATTTGTAATAAAATGCTTAAATACTGTAGTTTAATGCCCAACCTGCTCCATTAACCTGCACATCTTATCATGTATGAAAGCACATTGATATGATGCACATGTGCTTTAAATGCAAGGAATGTCGCAAAATTATGAAGTTGAATTAAAAAAAAAAAAAAACCCACTATGCCAATCACTGATTCACAACTGGGCAGACCTGCTGACAGAGTTGTATGAGATGTGATTGGCATCTATTCATTTCCTCTGAACTGGAAGGCGACTAAATCAGAGTCAATCACTGACCCTTTCAGGCAGCTTCCAAATAAAAAGGAGAAAATAAAGGATGAACTTTCTCTGCCACTGACCTGTTTACTTCCTGTAATCGACGGCCATAAAATGACTGCATGAATTGGACAAAAGCGCTAATCACGGCGTACAATTTACTATCATACCATAATCCTTTCACATGCAAAAGCTCTCATTTCCCACTCAATCTCTTCACAGAAATCCAATCAGCATTGGATCCTAATTTATTCACACTTGGAGAGGGGATCCACTCTGAGTGTATGAAGACATCTCATTATTTAAATACAACACATTTGCATGCAAAGAGCCACACACACACACACACACACTCGAGTGTTTCACAGCCTGTTGTCATGGTAGGTGACAGAAAAAGATTTCACCAGTTTACCAGTTGAGATGAATTATTTTAATTGTGTCCTGTTTCGACTGCAGGTTAATACTGTTACCTGCAGTTATTGATTTAAAGGTCAAAAAATACATTGGTGCTGTCAAAATGAAATGAAGAAAAATATAAATGCATGAGCCGCATGAAGCACCACAGCGTTTATCCAATAATTCGACTGTCCAACCACGAAAGATAATAATACGTTGTCCATACACACGTTATTTGCACACGCTGCATGAAAGAGTTTGACAAAGCAGCTCGAGGTGTAGAGCTTAGAGCGGATTTTCTTTTTTCTTTTTAAACACTCAAGTCATTAATTAAGAACAAATCACAGTTTGGTCTTTATTTTTGGGCAAAGTCTTTTGAAAACAGAGGACACGGTGAAGCGCCATTGACTTCCAGCTGTTGGTGAATGGTTGGAGAAGTTACATGCAGAGCAGCTAATTACAACTGTCTCACAAGCTGCAGAAAGATCCTGGGCAGATCTCTGCCGTTGTGACATATTTAGTTGCCACAATCTATGAATCTAAACAAACTAAAAAAGGTGTTACTGTACACAGTACACCTTTACCCTCAGACTATGTGGAAATATATAATCATTTCCTGTTACAGTTGACATGGTAATTAAGTACAAAGTCACAGATTTCCCCACAACTAAAAACATTTTCTAAAGTCGAGGAATTCAAGCAGATCAGTGCAGGTATGCTGAGCGCAAGCTCAGAAAAGTGTTTACTTCTATTTCAGTCTTTGGTTCTTGCCTCTGGGTTGCTCATCAGAATGACTAATGATCCTGGATGTCTTTGATAAGTGCATTTACTGCACGTCTGGAATTAAGAATTAAGTGATGCATGAAATAAACAAAAGACAGACAGTTCCAGATCTGGCTCCTCTCCTCTCCTTTTTCAAGCCATTTACCAGGCAGTAAACAGCATTCCTAATCACAGAGATGCAACCTCACTTCGCTAACCTTTCGTGACTTTACACTCCCGTCAAAGGAACTTTAAGGAAGGTTAGTGAGAACGAACAACTCAGATTGGGTCAATCAAACCTTTCTAACAAAATTGCCTCTTAAAATTTTTTTTTCATCAGGTTTTCTTTTAGAAGAAATACATTTAACATCTTAGTCAAGGTATATATTAACTAAATACAGCTGTCAATGAATGAAGGCAAATAAATGAACAGAGCCTGAGTTTAGTTCGTGGTTAATGAGTAAAGACACCTTTGTGGGTTACTGTCGCTTTAAGAAAACAAAAACTCCAAAAAAGACTATAGAAACTCAACAGAGCAGCAGATATTGTTATTAGGTTACAGAGGGATATAACTTCTCACACAGAGAGCAGGTGGGCAGATAGCAGGTCACAGATGGAGAACATCAGGAAACCAGAGTGGAGGGAAACAGGACAGGGGAGCAGGTGCAGGTGATGTTTTCATGGGAAGAATTTAGCCGACAGAGACGGCGGGGCAGATACAACATCAATATCCAGTGAACAGCCATACACTTGACAGTGTCCTGTTCAGTAATGATAACAATAACAATAATTTGAACTATACTGATCCCATATTTGGGAAATTATTTTGTTAGCAGCAGATATGCTGTTAACAGAATCAAACCCAGGACTCTCTGCTCTCTGCTTCCGAGGCAGGCGTGCTAATCGCTACACTATGGAACCGTCTACATAAAATATTATCCAAACTATTTTTACTGAAACAAAATGAAAAAAAAAGTATCTTACCTTATCCAAGAGCAATGGTGACATCTCGACATCTTTCCTTCACATGTTGGCGATGAGTCGTTCTTTATTCTTGATTCAGCGTCTTAGTGACATCTCGACATCTTTGTCCATTTTTCCTTCACATGTTGGCGATGACTCGTTCTTTATTCTTGATTCAGCGTCTTCTATCAGTCTACCCTGTAATGTCATCATAAAAGTGAGTTTAGCTTCACAATGACCGAAGACGAGCTCAGAGCAAACACGCCGTCGAGACTCTTCAAACCTGCAGAACATTCTTAAACAGGTAAATTGGTTAGTGTCGGGAAGGTGACACAATAACTTCATTTCAATCACATCTACATGTATATACTTTTGATTCCTTCAATTTATGGTCCAAAGCAATAACATGTCATCGCCCTGACAACCCTATAAGTTTATTGTGCTTCACGCAGCAGAGCCTCCACAACTGACGTGCGTTTCTGCATTGAGGTACGACAGGGAGAAGAAGGAGAGTGAAAACAGTTTAAACTCACACCTCCGTCGATTTATCCTCTACTCCTTCTGATTTATGAATTATTCCAAATATGAATGTGTCTCTCATTACACTGTCAGAGGGTTTTTAAATCAAGCTGGCAGCCTTATTATTTGGTCTCTGCAGAACATCACAAAGGCCCATGGAGGTATGAACGGTTCAGAATCCAAGGGGAGGAAATATTGTTGCTCATATGTTGCTGGTGAGAAGTTGTTGCACCAGAACTATATCCACAGTGACACTCTTCATCACTCACCGCAGTGAAATACCATCAGCCTAACAATAATGGGATCTGGAGCCTCTTAAACTGTAGATCAGTCCCAGCCAATATGGTGGAAACCGCGTGCGTTCCTGACACAATAATAAATACAATAACAGCGCTGTTACACTCTGCGTGCCTCAGAATGTGTCTGAAGATAATCTAAATCGATTCTACTTATTAATTATATATGCAAGCCATAAAGGAAACAAAGCAGAAGCTCGTGTCTGGTTAATGGTTTGGTTTTCTGGAAAAAAATGAAATGAAAAAAAGAAAATAAGTCCAAGTTTTTCTCCTTAACAGCAGCAAGGAAGAAAATAAGAACAAACTAGTTTTTCTCCTTAACAGCAGCAAGGAAAAAAAACAATTCTTTCTTTTTTTTTGGAGGGCATCTTCAGGGACCAGTGGTAGAAATTTGATATTTGAAATTAAGATCCAAAAATGGAAGAAAAAGACAGTAACACAGTCACTTAATAAAAACAATAACAAAACACTAGGACTGAGAAGTAGAGTTGGCTCTAGTGTGTCTGAGCACTTTCTAAGTGATTCCCTTGCACAGCCCATCATTTTACACTCAGTGCAATAAAAGTGTTCATCTTAACTCAACTGTACGCCTCATGAATACAACAGTAGCCTTTAAAATGTCCTTCTCCTACTGCTGCTCTCTACTCTGGCAATTTGTATTTTATTAAGTATTTTAAAAGTTACAATTTCACATGAAAGTGCCTCAGGTCCCAATGCACCAAATTTACTTAATAAATGAAATTTCTCTTTTCCCCCCCCCCCCCCCCCCCCGATAAATGAAATTTCTCTTTTTTTTCCCCCCTTCCTTCGGCAAACCAAGAGGGATATATGTCTGTATTTTTCTGAAGTGTCACCCAGTTTTATCAGAGTGAGTCAGCAGTCAGTCAGTCAGCATCTACTGCACAGTAGAGTTTTGGAAATATTTTTGGTCAAATGTTATTCATATGCTTAAACTGAGATTAAAAGGATTCACACAGTCATATTCTAAATTGGGAAATAGAGCAGATAAGGTGAGGGACAAACAGATTAATGCCAAAAAAAAAGTCTTCAGCACTCTGCTTCTCCACGGAGATCTGGTAACTACAGTACATCTCTGAAAAGGGCTTTTCTTGCAAAGTCTGCCTGAAAAGCCGTGAACATAAGCGATGGGATTCCTCCCCTGGCTTGTCTCTTAATCTTGGCTGACTTTTATTACAGTTGGGGTGCAGTGAAGAATGATCCTAGTCATCATCGCTGACTTTCTCTCTCAAGATAGTTTTGCCTGCAAAGTAAAATGTCTCAAAGCCTCACTCACTAGTTCATTCCTGCATTCGTCTTGGCCGGCTCTAATTTTGTCAGTATAGCTGCTGACTAATATTGAGGAGTACATTAGTCAATTTTTTTAACTTACTCAGCAACTTACTGCCGCACCAGCATTGTGATTCAGAGACAATTCACTGCTTTTCAAATAAATGAACTATCAAATTTTTGCTGCAGTTGGATTTTTTTGACATAAGTTATACTGTGTGACTTAAAAGGTAGAGGAAGGAGATTTTTTTTTTTTTTTTTAAATGAGAAGGATACGGAATCAGAGGCCACGCAGTGTGTGGTGTCGTGCTGATCCCCACGCTAAGCTATGATGGTACGGCAAGAAAGGATTCAATAGAAGAATTAGCTTAGCCGAGCCTCAAAGGAGACACAATAATCCAAGAAAAATCTTTTTGAGTAGTTGAAAGTATTTTAAAAAGGTTTGGTGTTTTCCATGTAATAAATCTGTGCCGACAACAAAACATGCAATAACATCTCAATCTAGCCAGAAAATGGTCAAAGAATGGTAGCTAATATCAAAAGAACAAAAATAGCCAAATAAAGATCATCTCCAAAATAAACTCTTAAATTACAATTTCTCCTAACAGACAAAATAAAAGAGGTACCTTAAAAAAACCTTCTCTAATAAACTCAGGTGATTTTAATAAAATCATCCATCTCCCAAGTTCAAGACATGTTTTATTGCACTGTGCGGCAAATGATAAAAACAAAAGCCTAATGTGTCGACCAACTTGGCTTTGCACACATTAAACTATAGGTTGTTGACTTCATCAGTGAAAGTGTCTGACATGTTTACAGTCTCACACAGCTGTAGGTGAAGCAGCTACGTCTCTGTTCGGTTCTCGCAGGCTAAGTAAGATTTCACAGTGATCACAATAATTTAGCACGCCAAACATGTACTGGGCCCTTTTTTAAACGGCATAAATTAATCCCTTTGATAACTATGGCTGTGTTTATTTATGTACACAGAGATGCACGCAGGCTCTGCTGCAGTTGCTTTGAACTTCACCTAAAGAAGAAGAGTTATTCAAACACCATTAATAACACAGCACGTGTGTTTGTGGGATTCCAAATGGAGATACTGACATCATTTGTCTAATAACTCATGCTCATAATGAAGTTACTTTACTTCTACCATGTAGATGAAATGACAAAGGCTGTATTTTGGGACTACCACGTTCCTGAGGTCAGAGCTCGGTAAATGCTGATGGCGTTTGAGCAGCCTTTGGTACTTTGCCTTAAATGCTTTTCAATCTGCTGGAGATCACATTAGGCGGCTCCTTCTTATCGACTCATCTAAAGAGTTTATGTCTTCATCTAATTAAGGACCTTGCTTCCTTAATGGCCTAATGCTCAGGCTGAGTTATTTCAAAAGTGTGTAGTTTGGCTAACAGTCCGCTACGTGCTACAGTACTGTCAATGATATTTCCATACCATCCTGACCTTTTCCATTTTATGGAGGCGTTTGCTGCCATCTTAGTGACATTATAAGATGAAGAAAAATGTCCTTTTACGACTTCTGTTATAACACACTCTCCATATGGACCGCGGCCTAGAACATCGATGTGGGAGACTTGTCAGAATTGCGGATCAAGCAGATATGTGATGAGTCCAAGGTGTCAACTGTCAGTGCCTGCCAGCTCAACCTGTTTCCATGCTGCTCCGTGTGCCACTAGGGCAAGCCTCCTATTAAGACAAGAGAATGAAGGCTGGGGCTCTGATGTTTTATGCATGTGAATGCAGCGGAGGAATGCATCTGCACTAACAAGCCAAGTTACTTTCCAGGGACAACACAAGGTTGTTTACTCTTCTCCCGAACACAGATTGGACCACCGTAGGTCGACGCGGCAGGAGACTCACTCTAACGTGGAGTTTGTTATAAAAGAAAAACAATCGTGAAGCTGCAGACTTTACAATTACAGCTTCACTGTCTTTTCCAGAACAAACTGCCATTAAGAAGGTTCCAGGTTGCCAGGTTTGGCTGCTTTTCAGTAACAATCGACCTAATAAAGGTTTTTCAGATAACTCTCCAACTGCTGTCCTTGCGCTAGTTCCTGATCCTAATGTGATTCCATCAACATCCACGATTTTTCTGCAGCATAAACAAAAAGTGATTTCATGAATGACATAATTGCAAAACAGAGTGCTTACATTTTATCAACTGCAGTTTTCTCAATTGCTGGTAGAAGTAACTCATCCTTGTGTGACTTCCATTAATAAACAATTTGTGGAATCTGTCCAGCTGAGCTCTTGACATGAGCGGTGGAAATTCCCAACTCAGCAGGTTTCCATGAAACAAATTAGAAGAGCATCCACCGTCAGCTGCATTTACTTGCAGAACGGACCTCGTCCCACAGGAGCCTTTTGAGAATGAAAACTGAAGTAAAACAGCTTAAATCACCTCCCTTCGTTTGTGGTCTACACGTTTGAAGGAAAACCCTGTCGCCTGGGCTGTTCCATCTAAAATTAGTATTACCTATGAATTACCTATGAACTATTAATATTTGAACCCCTTTGATGGGATGTGTGTGTTTTTTTAAAAGCGCTTTGCTTGGTTTTTTTGCAGCCATTCGTGACCATCAAACTAAGAAGTAAAACTGTGGAAGTCCTTGGAGCTCAGATAATGAGAAAGAATGATCAGATTTGCAGGCGAGCGTCTCAATTTAGGGATTCTAATTTAAGAGGTTTAAGACGGATTTAAGTTTTAAACTTCTTTAAAAGTCTTAAAGACTCTTAGTTACTGAACAGTAGTTCTTGCCAGAAAAAACATCACATGACACCTTTAAAGTTGGACAAACCAGTTTAAGAAAATAAAACAGCTGATTTTAAATATTCAATGCACAAACCACCAAGTGCTACAATTGGACCTGAGGAGTATGGGGTATCCAAGGGGCTAAGAACACACCATCTATCTCTCAGTGACCTCTGCCCTTTCAAAGAAGAAGTTCTTTATTGATATTCAATAGAGTGGTGAAAGGTTGAGGAGGTGAAGCAGCTGTTCTGAGAACAAAGCAGCAGAATTAAAGCATGGCTCATGTGTGATGCCAATTATTCACCATCAGTAACATAAATTCAGTTTTATATTTTAAATTTTGCAATATTTTCTGTAACACTGTGCTGCGTTTGATGGTACAAACTATTCAGTGAACGGTTATTTAAAAGGCAAAAGAAGAGAACACTTTGTGAGAAGAATTATCTGTGGAAAGATGGAAAACACTGCTGAGTATTTGTTTTAGATGCTGAATAGCCACCATGTTGGACAAACCTGACAAACCTCAAAAGTTAGTTCCCAAAAAATAGCTGTAAAAAATTTGCCTTATGGGTGTCACAACATTCAACGAGCACAGACCAAAAAGTGTTCAGTAAAGTGTTATTCTGTAAAAGAGATATACTTATATACTGTCTGTTGTAATCATAATCTTGTGGCTTACTCACCAAAATACAGTTGAGCTCACAACAAAGACATGAGGGTTTGGAGTCCTGAGGGTGATGGCAGGTGGTAACTGTCGTCAGCAAAAGATGGGGACTGGGAACACACAGACGAAGCTACAGCAGGGATGAACAAAACACAAACTGACTGAAGCACTAAAGAGAAAACTCAGGGAACTAGAAACAGGATTTAACATCGGTGAATCATCACAGAAGAGATAATAAACAAGAGTAAACATATATATATATGTGTGAACACACGTACGAGGAGGTAGGCCACAGGTGGAACTAATCGAGTAATCACGGAAGACAAACCTGGGTGAACAAGGTGACGCTAATTGCCTCCGGCCGACGGTGCGTTCGTTGAAACTGGGAATTCAGACAATTCAGACAGCGAACTAAGAACATTACAGTCGTGGAAATACACAAGAATAAAAATCATTTAAATAGATGTACAATAATTATTTAAATAAATGCTTTCTAATTAGTTAGTCAGTGCAATAATTAGCTTAGTAAATGTATTTTATATAGCTGTGTTGCACAGAAATATTAATAAGTAGGTGATGCCTTATTATATTCTACATTTATTGTTTTTACTATTCTGTTTCATTAAAAAAAGATGGGACTGCTGAACTTCAAAATATCTCTTTTTAAAAAACAATCCAAAAACCATGTCCTATGTTTGTCTTCATGCGCCTGAAACCGTTTCAGCTCGTACCTAGAACTTTCCATGTGGAATAAATCCGAGATTTTAGCTGTATGAAATTCGGCAGGACTGAGGGGAAAGAAAGGTGGAGCAGCCGTGACAGATGGTTTGAGCTAACATCTAACTAAACTTTCAATAACAGCTAACCACGGTTAAGTGCCAGTCAACAAGTTCCGCTGGAGTGTATTTTGGAGAAGTACTTTTTATAAAAGTACTTTTTATAAGTGGAAAAGGACGTTAATATTAATAGCATCCCAGATGCCAGGCTCTCTGCGTCCTACATGCACTTAACAGTTAACTACATTTGCATTTCATTTGCAGGGCCATTTAATATTCAGCGTCTCTTGTGATGGAACACCTGGTCCTATTAGTTTAGTGCAGAAACTCACATCTGCAGCCATGATGTCAGCACCTCGGTGGGCTACTATTCCCATCTCTACAACTCCCAGAATCAGCGATTGTTGGATCGAAGAAAGAGAGCTGAGGATGACGGGAGTGAGCAAAATGAGAAATAGAGGAGATGAAAATCCCTGCGGTGCGAGGGGCTTGATTCTGCTGGAAGCAGCGATCCCATGAGAAGTGGTCTCTGCACAGCAACAGCGAGGAGTGCACAGAGAGGCGGCATGTGCAGTAACTCTTCTGTGTGCTAGTGGCTAATTATGAAGCCAACAAGGAACAGCCAGCTGTTCACATTCACCACACACCATTAGACTAATATCACACATTAGCTAAATATCCTCCTGTCGTCTTGGCATAAGAAGACGTCCATACCACCAGGTGATTAGTAGAGCTAAGGTAATTAATTACAGACACAATAATTTGTTTTTTAAAAATGATTGCATTCCATCTCAACTTTTTCTCAAGTTCTCTGTTTTCTTACAAACTACTGACACCAATACACACAGTCCAGCACCGCAGCTAACATTAGCTTAGCTCCTAGATCTCCTCACATAATACTTTAATTTGCCCTTGATATATTTTTTTTTCTATTTTCAAAGCCTTTATTTTTTCCAATTAGAATGCTTTAGTTGGTCGTTCAATGTGAAAAAGAGTGACTTTTAGCCACTTAGCACTGATGTATTTTATAATATTATTAAAAAGAATGAAGGAAATGTCTTACTTTGAACACAGATTAACTCCTAAAATATATATTTTACATTTTAGGATCAGCTCATGTCATTTCGAAACCCAGTGCCTTTCTATATTGAGTGGAAGGAATCGCTGGCCTTTAATCAGAGCAGAGGACTTTTAAACCACAGATTTATTAAAGTGTGTATTTTTATTGCAGGGTAATTGTAATATTTAGCCACAGCGGCCAACCACTAACTGCGGTTTGTGCAGTACTGGACCACTAAGAGAAACCACATATTGAATGATGTCATCCTAATAAAAAGGACAAATATGAACCAGTGGCTGGGAGGTCAGCTGACTGAGATCACAGACAGTTCCATGTGAGGTTTTTAGGGCACAAAAATCACATCCTTGTTGATTCTAATATATTACAAATAAAATGTTATCCACTATCTATCTATCTAAGTAACAACATTTTTAATTTTGTTAATTTTGTTTGTTGCCACAGAACATATTTTTTATATTTGCTCTCAATTTGCTAAATTCTCAGCCTGTTAAGTTGAAACCAACGTTGATATAATGGCAGGAATTGAAGAAAGACACCTTGCAGAAGAGTATTTAACTGTTCTGCCTGATCTGTCACTTACTCATTAACGAACAAGGGAATATAATTTGAAATAAATAAATACGACTTTCAGACAAAGGCACAGTGGTTGGGAATCACTGCCCTGCAGAAGTCAGACACCCGTTGACAGCCTTTGTATGCCGTGTCATTCAATCTAATTGGCTGCTGAACAGTGGGAAACGCAACTGCCTTATGAGCAACATGGAATCAGACAAAGCCCACGCCGTTATACACCATGTCAACGTGTGAAGCCAATTCAAAGCATTAATTACACGACTTCTTCTTGAATGTCGAGGCTCCACACTAAGTAGGTATGGGCTCCTCTCTGAAAGAATTTAAATTACTGCCTTATATTATTATTAGACTGGCTCCACCTCGGTACCTACACCCACCTGATTACAGGGTGACAGAGGAAGGTAAACAAAGTTACCACACGTTGCTAGAAGGCTGAGCTTTTGTCACATCGACTCCACGAGACATAAATATTTTACAGCAGATCCCACTAGTGTTGTTTATCAGAGCGGCAGTTTGGCTGCTGGGTGATGTTCATTTCATAAAGACCTTATTTAGGGTAAAATATTGT
The DNA here is from genome assembly GCF_000523025.1 of Cynoglossus semilaevis. Lineage (NCBI taxonomy): Eukaryota > Metazoa > Chordata > Actinopteri > Pleuronectiformes > Cynoglossidae > Cynoglossus > Cynoglossus semilaevis. The sequence continues at coordinate 13,281,129 of NC_024322.1, forward strand.
TCACTGTTGAGCCATTAAACATTTTTACAGTTTTATTCAATTTGCTAAAACTTTAAATGTAGACTAAAACACCTGTTCATGTTAATGTTTTTTTTTTGTTTTAGTACAGAATAATTAGCTTTTTAAAAATCTCAAATAAATAATCAAACTTTGCCGATTCGTAGTTCGAGTTCAGGGTTCAGGGCAACAATTTCTTTAATGACATTTCAGAGGAAGCTGAGTTTCTTTTCCAGTCTCACAGCAATAACCACTGGACACAGTTCTGAATTATGAAACTACAAACTAATTTAGGCCACAGCAGTGGCTGAGTGACTGACCTTTGAAGAGCAAATGTGAAAATAGCAACACACCGAAGACAACAAGGACACAAGAGACATATATTATTGTGTGTCACCAAGGTAAAAACTAGTGACAATGACCAAAGTCAGTGATTCATGGAAGTGGGAGGCAGCCATGGACATGGACTGTGCCCAGTCTGCTGGAAACAACAAGAAAGCAGGCAGGCAACCATGTCATTCTATTGCTGTGACCAGTAATTTGTTCCAGATCAAAGAACTGAAAAAAAAGAAAGAAAACTGCACAGAAACAACTCTGTTTTTAAAGGCTGTGAAATTCTTTGAGTGTTCTGCTCTGATAGTTTCCACCCATGTTCAGCTAAAGCAGAACCACGTCATAATTTAGCAAATGCACTTTTCAGGTATTTACATGAAATACAGTCATTAATAGTGACAAGGGAAATGAAAGAGAAAGCCTTGAGACGCTGATGTTTCAAAGGATGGGTCCAAAGGATGTTTGTTGTTTGTGTTACCTCAGACGGAATTAAACAAATCAGACGTAATCTGAACGTTTTTGATGGAAGTTTGAATTTACCGCTACATTCAAGGATCTCACTCTGATCTGATCTCTGATCTGTTCATTTCTGACTCCTTCAACGCTCCCTCTGATCTGTTCATTTCTGACTCCTTCCATCCTGGTATGTCCCTGTGCCAATCTCAGCATCTCCATCTCTGCAACCAGATCAGTCCCTTTCGACTTTGCTCCTGTCAGGAATCACCTCTGACTCTCGTCTCCATCCATTCCTTCCCACCTTTGTCCCTTTTCTCACCTCCTTTGTGCACCGTCTCTTACTTTAGATGGTCGGCCTCTAGAAAATTGAACTTCTTTCACATTGAAGCTGATAAAATCCTGTGTCCATCGAAGGGTCACTTCACCCTGGAATGCTTCTTATTAAAACAATGCAAGCTGTAAAAAATTATTAAAATCTAAATGTAATGATAAAAGTTTAATGACTGGTGAGAATGAGGCTGAGATTATGGTTTATCATCATATTTTAGTTCAACTTCCACTGCCATAATTATAATATACATACATATATAATGTCTATTTATTCATATATAGAGGTCTAGGTAATATGAAGTCACCCCTGCAGTCCCTACTGTTACCAAATGGAAACATATACTCTGGTTAATTTGTTTGACATGTGCTGCAGTGAAGTGAAATTATGTAATTTCTTTCTGTTACTACCATTATTCATGGTACACACTAATACTGTGAGGTAATCACTTCATTTGCTCGTTCATTTATTCCTGCCTACATCTCAGTTCCATATTACACAGTAATATTCAGTGTTTGATTCACATGCCAAATTGTCCCTCCAGGCCCATTCTCCTCTGTAACTGTATTTGCATGTCTGAAGCAGAGGAGTCATTAAGAAGCAGCCAACCACAGCGACACAGTCACAGAGCTCAGCGCCCCCCCCCAGGAGCTGCTAAAGCATCGCCACCCTTCTGGAGAAAGTGAATCAGAGGGTCTCCACAGAACCCTTACAGGAGGAGAAAGGAGCGCTTCTTCTCTAACCTGGTGGAAAATTCCAGCGACCACAGGGGCAACGGTTCCACGCAGCTGGGATAATAAGTATCACAGGGAGACTCTCGAGTTCCACCAGAAAACTGAGACCCGAGGACGAATCTCTGCCCCATTCGCCGTCGCCACCGGGCTGACTCATTCCAGAAAGCCAATGAATCTCCTTCCCCTTTTGCTTTAAAAGGGCTATTTGAAAGTCTGAATCAGTGTGCCATGTAATATGGGATGTGGTTTATGGGACCACAGGGGAAGTGGATGGGGTGAAACAGTGTGGGGCACTGATATTAACTCTCTTCAAGGCAGCCTTGAATTGAAACACAATTCACACAGCACTCAGGCTCCAAAAAGCTTCCTCTCTGAAGTTAATATCCTGTTTCATACTCTCCTTAAACGTTTAACACACAGTCTCCTGCCTTGTTTCTCATTATATGCAACAATATCAAGTCCAACAAATATTATTATGTTTTTTTTTTTTATGGCAGCATTCCTGAATACTCAGTTTGGATTTAAACTTAAAATGATGTTCTTCAAATAAAGCTAACTTTCTAATGCTAAACAGTACTGTTTAATTGCTTTGTGAAGTAGAAATGTTTCTTTTGAAATGTCACTTAAACCATATCTTTTAGGGGTTATTTGTCATTAGCTAGTGGTGTGACATTTTAAAAGAAAGCTCGTGTTCAACGCTTTCTTTTTTTCATTTCCTATTATTAGTCCTTTTTTATTGTAATGGGTTTTTTTGTTGTTGCTGCGAGTAAAAACCAGAGAAGGTGATGTGAAGAGTCACTCTCTCTTATATTAATTGATTTATATTATGCTAAAAGCTCATTATAAAGTTACTGATGGCTCATGCCAAAAAGCACTCGTCCAGCGCACATCATTAACATCAGGTGGCAAGATATATCAAGCGACAATGAGCTGAGACACACACAAAAAAATGCAGGACAGGAGATGGTTGGCAAGAAGATCATGAAATGGAAATGAGATAGAGAATTTACAGAAACCAGCTTGAAGATCCAGGAACCAGGATCTGACCCAGAATTCAGGAGAGAACAGAAATGTAGGGCAGTCAAAGAACAGCTGGAGAAAAAAAACCAAAAAAAAAAAACCATGTAACCACCTGTTAATATGCAAAGAAAATGTCCTGGAGGCAGGTTTGATGGATGTTAGTGACCAAAGTGTCCAAATATATACCAAAAATATCCTGGAGGCAGGTTTGATGGATGTCAGTGACCAAAGTGTCCAAATATATACCAGAATCTGTATCTATCAATCCATCATTCTATGTATTTTATTAGGATTATAGAAGACCTTTGAGTATTTTACATAATGTTTCTGCTAGAAATACTTAAAATAAGAATTTAGAGTCCAACGGGGGGAATTGCAACAATGATCACTGAGTACAAATCGAAATTTAAAATCAAGAAGTTATTCTACGAATAATTTATTTAAGACCCCAAGGTTGAAAAACCCTGGTCTGAAGTCTGTGTAGAGCCAGGGAACAACTCTAATAGTTAAAGCATTAAAAACCATCAATGGTTGCCTTTGATCTACACTGCTGCACAGAGTAAGATGTGGTGGATGGTGGGGGGAAGCAGGGAGTATTGTTGGTG
>NC_024322.1:13289439-13293735 GCF_000523025.1 Cynoglossus semilaevis
AGGGGGGGGGGGGAGGGGGGGGGGGGGGGGGGGAGCTCCCACTCCATTAGCTGATTGAATTGGATCCCAGTCCTTTTGGCTGGGAAGTGTTTGCACCATATTAAACACGGCTGAGATTAAAACACATTTTTAGCCAGAAAAAAAAATGCTATTGTCACACCAACATTTTTCACGATTTCACCAGCAAGAGACAGGTAGTCTGTTAACAGAGGCGGTCGCCCCGCTACATTCCTCTGTACTTGTGTCATTTTGTATCATCTACCCAATGTTTTCAGTAAGGCAGAGTGAAGGCCTAATGGACCATGGTGTGTCAGAGAAGCTGGCTGGCTCTAGTAAACAACACGTCTCACATCAGGATTTCACATTTACTCAAGAGCAATGTCAGATTTAATAAATGATGTACTTGTTCTGGCCGTATTTCGCAGGGTGGTGCGAGAGGAGGCAGGAAGATGAGAGGCTTCTCGAACCTTTAAGTGTTTCCTTTCTTTGTAACCAGGTCAACGGACAGGATGTTTCACTGCAGGGAGTGGGGGAGGTAAGGGGGGCGTAAGTGTGTCAGGAGTCTGCCGTGCAAAGTACCGGACGCGGTCTAGTGCACCTTGGAACAAGCTGCTGTTTTTTAAATTTCTATTCGAATGAAAGTGTCTGTCTTGGATGGAGTCAGGGATTCAGATGTGCATTTGTAAAGAACAGGACAATGTTTTTTGGTTTCTTTCTATGATTTTAAAGGGACAGTAAAAAATGTGTTAAAATGGAGGACGAAAAATATAATTGATGAACAAGAGCAAAAAGTACAAGGGTAGAAAATTGCTAACAATTTACAATCTGATTCTGCAATAATTTTCCAGGGTTTAGTTATTACAGTAACCTCGGTCATTTTTGGAAAGCCCATCTCTTCCATGAGGATGTTCTTAGGTGATGTGTCATGGTTGAAAAAACAAACAACAAAAACAAAAAACAAAATGTTGAGTTGTGAGTTATGTATATACTGCACTTTATCTATTTGTTTTCAATTTGTGATTTTGAGTTTTTAAGGCGGACCTTTCAAATCTCCCAAACCCATTTACCTGTTGTAATAATGTCACTGTTTGGCGTATGACTCTGCATTTAGCCGGTCCCTGACATTTTCTCAAATATAGCCTGCAGTCAGGATAAAGGCAGTAGGGCAAATACTCAGGATTGATTTTTGTTGGATGTAACCTTTCCTGATGGGTTAAAAATGCAGCATATGTGAGGGAAACTAATTACCTTCAGTTTGGAGGTGAGTCATCCTGGAGGATGACAGGTTTTTAAGCTCCGACAAATGGCAGTTTTTAATCATTACTCAGATCAAGGCCAGGGACGCACGGTTATATATATATATCACCCAGACGGGTCATAAGGTGTTACTTGATAAGATGACTATGATCTCTCAGGAACCACTAATGAAGTGAAGGTCTTTAGGGTCCCACTCTGTCTTCTGTGAAAACAAAAGTGAGGCTGATCTGCACAGACTTTCACATGCAATATATGCTGCTGATGAGTCAGACTCTCAATTTTTCACTGCACAATAGAATACAAATTGCTTTCTCCACATTGTGCTGCAGTAAAAAAAAAAAAAAGTGACTCAGGTTTAGATCAAACCGTGGGTGTAGAGCTAATCCAGTGAGCATATTTTGGTGAAACCAAATCAGGGCTTTAACCGCGGCTCCTCTTGCACTTATTACCTTCTCTTTACGCGCTTAGGTTTCTAGTAGCATTATCAGCCTCAGCAGCAGCAGCAGCTTGGGTTAAGGATCTGAGCTTTATGTCGTCCGTGACTGACAAGGGGAGGAGTAGCAGTGTGGAGGAAAAGGAGGAGGAGGAGAAGGGGGGATGGAGGAGGGGGGGGGCGCTCCCTCTCTCCCTCTATCCCCACCTCTCTCTCTCTCTCGCTCACCCTCTCGCTCCCTCTCTCTCCTGTCCTCAGTGCAGGACGCAGGACACAGTCGCTCTCCAAGGTGCTGAAACCCTCAGCGCTCCTTCTTCAGTCTCTACGATAAATGTGACTGAAACCCAACCTAATTCCTGACTTCAGTGCCTCCTAGACTTAATATTTTACACTGCGCAACTTCGACCCACAGGGATTCTTTTTTTTTTTTTTCATGCATCCGTTGGACCTATTAGCTACACACAGTGACTGTCTACTGTGCTCTCACATTCACCTGCAGTGTTGGGAAATACTGAATTGAGTCCAGATTCTCAGGGACAGCTGAGGAGGATTTGTCTTTCCCCCCCACGCTGTTTTCCTCTCTCTCTGCTTCTCTGTCCCTTCCTGTTCCTTCTGGACGTAAACTGTGATATTGTTTTTACACGGTCAACCCAATCAGGATAATCATGAAGCAGCACTTTCACACGGATACTGTTGTCTTTGCATTGGAGAGCAGGGACCGCGTCTTCAAACGCTGGTGTTTTAATTGCATTCAAACACGTCTCCACGACTAGAGGCGCAGCGTTTAAAGGAGTCTTTCTTCTAGATCCCGGCGATTTTATTTTTATTTTATTTTTTTACCCTGTGGATAAAGTGAAGTTTTGGAGGGAAAGGGCGAACATCCATCTTCACCCTGACTGGACAGCAGTTTGTGCACGGTGAGTTTTGCGCTGTCGCTTTTTTTTTTTGCATCATTTCTATCACATGTAGTCTGTTTATCACGTCCAGACACGCATCACTATAACATCAGAATGTATTTACGCACTTTTACATGTAATGTGATTGGATATTTCTCTGTGCTTCTTGGTTTATATTTGCGCATTCGACACCGATTAGGGCATTTGTATGTAATGGCTGAATGCAAGGTGCATGAAAAAAATGAAATTTTAAAGCAGGGATTCAGGGAAGTCTGGTGAATAATAACTACCTGTTGTCTCTCTCTCTCTCTCTCTCTCTCTCTCTCTCCTGTAGAGTTGGGGTGATGGGGGAGACACAGGCTTTTTGTTAATTGTGGAGAATACTGTGAGAAATAGCCAACACTCCTCCCACTACAGATAATTAATGATTCCACATTTCCCGCTGTCGCTAAACGGTCATTAAGGTAACAGCATTACCACAACCACTCCTCTCTCACACAGGCTGAGTTTTTCTGCCTTTAACAGCACCGGTCATAGCCTGTTGAGTAAACCGCATCTGTATTTATCTGAGGAGCTCAAACTAACCCGAATGACCACTGACCGGTGCAGACAGACAGTAACATATCTGCTGCACTGACCCGAACGGAGGGGGGAAATACAGCACAGGTGAAGCTTAATCACATGTGAGGACGTGTGGGAGAGGAAAAAGCAGCGGCAGTAGAAGCTCATCACATCCATCACCTCTTCTCATTTCCCACTGCAGTCTATTCCCCCCAAGTGACGACGATGACGATAACAAGTGGCGGTACGGACGCGGTGTGGATACCGGCAGCCTAGGGATGACATCCACACAATCTGGTTAAATGTGGACATCGACGCCGGGGCGAAGGATGGGGCCTCTCCTAACGCCTGCCTTCGTCCTCCTGTTGGCCCTGAGCACCGTGTCTCCGGCCTCGGTGGGTAACCCTGAGGATTACATCGCGGACGAGGCAGAGCGGACCGCCGGCGAAAACATCGTCTTCGATGATTACCGGGGCAAAGGATGCGTGGATGACAGTGGCTTTGTCTACAAACTCGGGGAGCGCTTCTACCCGGGACACTCAAACTGTCCGTGCGTGTGCACGGAGGACGGGCCAGTGTGCGACCAGCCCGAGTGCCCCAAACTGCATCCTAAGTGCACCAAAGTGGAACATAATGGATGCTGCCCCGAGTGCAAGGAGGTTAAAAACTTTTGCGAGTATCGAGGGAAAACGTACAAAATCCTGGAAGAGTTCAAGGTAAGAGCCAACCTGTTGCATGTACAAGTCTGTGAATGTGTGGTGCACAAAAAAGGAAATGTACGGATTGAGCAAATTGTCATATGTTTCGGGATTTGTTTCAAGATTTTCTTTATTTACATGTTCAAATAGTAAATAGTTGGGAAGTTATGCAGGTGCACAACACGTTATTCTGGACCTGGGTAACTCCCCTCCACCAAGCCTGACATCCATGACCCAAAAAATGTCTGTAATGCACTTTCATCACATAACGGGCTCAAAATCTCTATCTACAGTCACAAAACAACATCAATTCAATTACATTTTTATCAACTGGTTGGCACTGGCTTACATGTGTGGGGAAATATTCAGTGATTTGTGTGTTGTTTAAAAGCAGTTCATGTTGCATTGGATTTGTTAGCAGATTTTGAGCATGTTTTGTTGGTAAAATGGT
>NC_024322.1:13294122-13386589 GCF_000523025.1 Cynoglossus semilaevis
GTTGTAAAAACCCCCCCCCCCCCCCCCGTCCGCCTCAGGAGCAAACAAGTGGATCTGTGCTGTAAATTAATACAAACATGTAACGTGACACTGCTGAGCTTCGCTAACAGCATAGATTCAAGTCATATGACGTATGTGTTGTTCATTTGCTAGCATTTTTAAACAGTTAGCAAATGGTCACGACATTTATATGAACATTGCATCTTGTTTACCAAACGGGTTTCAGAAAACTCTGGTTATACAAGTTCAAAAAATCCAATTCCTGCCCGTCTCCAACCCTGATGTTTTATCTGCTGCGAGTCCTTAGGGCTGAGCTACTAAAACACAGCTCATTAATATTTTGGGAGCTCGCTAAAAATATGGAGGACACGGAGCTACTATTTAGCTCGGAAATGTCAACGAGTGAGATTCAGATTTGCAAAAATCATTACCAACATATTTCTTCTCTACAAGGTCCTTACAGAGCCACAGCTCTGATCTGTCTCATCCAGACTAGGGTTCATAGGTTGTGTTTAGCCTGAGTTATTACATGTAACCACTGTCGTCTGGTGCAGGTCGAAATGACGCTCAGTTCAGAGAATGAGCCGAGGCGCCGGTGATAATATGGCCAGCTGGTGGTTAACAGTGATCCATGTAGAGAGAGCGATTGAATTAACAGGTACTTCTATCAGAACATGACTTCTCTCTCATGTGTACGCCAGCAGCGTGTCATTTACCTGAGCCCACACATCCACAGCAAATACACCTATATTCATACATGTGTTTGAATCTGTGTTAGTTATTGCAGTGCATTAGCAACAGGTAAATATTGGAGCCTTTTGCCTTTTGTGAGCAGATGTGAAGAAGCAGAGAATATTCACGTTGCAATAATAACAGTGTTAGTCAATAACAGGGGAAGCTGTTATCTGCAGAGGAGAAAATGTTGAAATGTTATTTTGCTTTTCAACCATCTACAGTCTACATCTACAGACCTTTTCCTCCTCCTTCTTTTTAAGTATGTACACTGTTTGGGGTAAACAGTTTTTAAAGTCATATCAAAGACATTCACAGTTGCTCCTCACGCTTGCTGTGAGGGGCTTTTTCAGACGTGGCTGAGCAACATTTGGTCTGACATAGACATGAAAGGACTTCAAATTCTACCTCACATGAAATTTTCATCTTTTTTTGACTTCACTTGGTGTATTTTCAATGATTAGCCCAGAAATCTGTGAACTAGGAGTCAGCTTTTAATACAGGGCAATATTGTGAATCTGTGTTCATTCAGCTTCAAATCACTGATCATCTGCAAAGATCTATTAGGACTTCAACATTTTGCCAAAGAAAAGCTGCCACAAGGGATGCACTATTAGGGATGTGTGGTTCCTCTGGGGCTCACACTGACGACCCTCTGCTTGTAAGGCAGATGTGTTACACCATGGAGCCACTATGAGTATCGACAGCTTTAGATGGTGGGCCACGTAAAATGATGTGGTGGGCCACATTCGGCCCACGGGCCTTGAGTTTGAAGCCTTTCCAGTTCTTAAATAAATGTAAGCGTTATTGATGAGCTGCTTCGCTCGTCATGACATTGCAGAACTACAAATGAAATGAGGTATTGATGAGTTGCTTCGCTCGTCATTGCAGAACTACAAATGAAATGAGGTCGGTGGGTGAACACAGTGAGAGTCGTTTCCTTGTGTTTCTGCTTGTTAAAATGAGCCTGGAATCCATACCCACGTTACTGCACGTGTTTGTTTTTACTGCATATCGGAAAGTTTATTTATTTTCATTAAAGGAGGTTTGTAATAAAGACCATTTACAGCAGCAGACGTGGACCTTGGCTGCCAAGTCAAAGACTATCTTAAAGAGATCACCATAGCAACATAAACAAGCCTTCATCGAGTCAGTTTCCCTAATAAAATCTCCCATGTACAGTGACGAGGTTAATCATCGCTGTACAGGAAGGCTGTAGGACAGAAGTGTATTTGATTTGTGCTGCGTTTGTTTTAGTTTGTGTCATGACTTCACGGTGAGCCAATCAGCTGGGAGACGGCGGGACATGTCACACCTGTGAACGTTAGCGTGTCGTGTCACTGATGCAGATTAAAGCAGGCAGAGGGGGAGACGCAGGGAGTGGAAGTGGCTCCTCATTAACCTTCCTGCCACAGTTTATCTGCAGAAATGCAAAGTTCTGAGATGTTTTGAAATAAGACACACATCAGTGGAGTTTGTTCCTTATTACGTCTCTTTATCTGTAGCCTTTCCAGTTCTTTTATAATAATATAAAATATAAAAACAAAATGTATGTGCTACAACATAGCGCATACACCTGCTAATACTACAAATCCTTCCAGTATATAGTGGCTACATACTGGTGGGCCAACTCTAGTACACATTTGATAATAATAATCACACTGTGGGCCAGGTTTGGCCCCCAGGCTCCCAGGCTCCCAGGGAGGAGTTACACGAGTACTCACACGAGTATCGATACTCAACCGATTACTTGTGTGAGTATCAGTATATCGATACATGGAATCGATTCACCAGTCTCTGCCCCTCAGCAGATTAACAGATTTTACAGCAACTGTTGACGTAAATCAACAATTAAAACACGCGACGCAGCATTTGTCTGTAATGAAACAAATCTGTCAAACAAAACCCAATTGCGTTTCAACTCATTTGGTCTCTTTTGATTTGATTTGACAAACACTGGCGTGTTGGTGATTTATATTTCAATATTTCATGATTAGCTGCACAGCTCAGATGCATTTGATCTGCATTCTGTTTATTTAAAAGTCTGTGTTGTTCATTTGGACCGTGTGGGGTGTTTCCACGTGGGACATTTAGACGTCCACATTATTATGCACGACCACACAGTTTGTGGTGTGGGCATGTACACTTTGCATTTTAAACACAAGCTGAAGTCCATCAATAGTGCATCTCACCCTAGTGTTAACCTTGACTAATAGCCCTTGCGAGTGAAGGACATTTTTCTTACCTGATGGAGAGAGAAAAAAGAATAAAAATGTCAACCAAAAATGTGAATAAATATCAGCTCTAAGACTGCAGTACTTCCACTCTCCATCATCTAAGACCACAGTAAGAAACATAATATCAGACTCTGCCTACATCTTGGCGGTTGAGTCTCGTTACGCGGGACATTAAAGCCTGAATCCCTGCGGTGTTCAAGAAAATCAAAGGCTGTCACCATCTGAGCCACACACCCTTGTTTAGAGATGCCGACAGGTTAACCTTTGGTGTGTGGGTCTCAGTGGCATTTTCTTGGCTGTATGACTGCTGCACTGTGCAGAATTCAGCATTTATATTCAGTAGCCGACGACGCAGAAGACACACAAGAGCTGCAGTGTCTTAGGTAACAAAGTAACCTAACAGTAACAGTAACAAAGGAGATACGTAAGGTGAGCTGTTATTTGTGTTTCCGTATTTCAACATGGGCTGACACCTGATTAACTTCCCTGTTCTATTTATCCCAAAAATCCCATCAGCCGTAGGTCGCTCACTCCATCAAGAAAAAGCCATTTTCCTGCCATCCCGTCATTCACAATAAAGCAGCAACGTACAATCAAATGTCAGGTTGTGATTGGTTCAATGGTTTAAAGCAGAGGAACTCAGTGAAAATATAGCAACAGAGTGTTCGACCTCGGTAGGTGTTTCACCAACAGGGCTTCAGGTCAGATGGAGACGGTCTCTGCGTACACACTTTAGCTACAGCTAGCACCAAGAATACATCAGTGTGTGTGTTCAGACCCCAGATCATGAAGCTGAGGAGGATATGTGAACTCATGTGTTAATAATCTCAGCCATGCTTTCTGTGATCTAATCTCATCACATCTTGAAGAGTAGACAGTTCTGGCTACACAAGGTCCGACCTCAGGGTTTAGTCTCATCTGACCAGAGAACACGGTTCATTGGTCCCTTTGTTTATTTCAGCGTAGCTCAGACTGAAAGTGTACGAGACAGTACGTTCTTTTGGGGTCATGTGGCCCACGTTGAGGAAATGGACCATCTTTATATTTTGAGTTAACCAGTTCAGTTAAAGATTAAAGGAAAGAAGAATTAGGAAGAAAAAAAAGTAAAAAGATAAATTAAATTAAATACAGGGTATAAGAAATAACCTGTACGTACGGTAAACCAGTCACACGTACATACAGGGTAATCCAAGAAATAACCTGTACGTACGGTAAACCAGATGTGTGAAAGTTAAGTCGTTAAGTTTTTTCCCATATTTCCCGCCCTATGACACCTCCTAAAGGCTTCGTAAAGGGTTAATGTATACGTAAATAATATAATAACTATCGCGTCTCTACTTTGTGGTGACTATCAGGACGTAACCCCCACGATAAACCAATGTAGTCATTGCTTTTCAACACTCTTTTCAACTGTTTGTCCAAATCCCATTTGTCAGAAACAAAAGGCCTAAACTGTAAGAAATTCAGTTAACAAGATAAAGCAACAAAAACAAAAATCAAAAAATGTTTTCTAATTTTTTTAAGGTGGCCCCGTCTGCGTATCAGCAGCGTTTCTTATCTCCGACTTATTTCAATCCCGTTTCCTTCCCATTTGTATTTTTCCTCCACGGATAAAACGTCGCTTTGACAAGAAGCCCAGTATGTGGCAATCCATTACTGTCATTCTCATTATCTGCACTGGTGAGTTTCCTGTGACCCTGCTGTCCAGACTCTCAGTACTTTACATCACTATTTATTTATTTTTATTTTTTCACTGAAGGTTATTTGGCTGCTCACCCACCACAGACTGTCATTTTTTTTTTCTGAGAGGTTGAATAAAAGCAATGACTGCCAACACAATGTGGACAGGAGACTTAAAAAAAGACTTGAACTCACTTCTTCTTCTGTTGAGTCTGCAGCCAAGGCTCCACTGTTCTTTTTCACACTGGACCTCACACAAAGAAATGTGCTGCAAACAGCAGGTGCTACTCAATAGAACGAGGAGCTCTGTCACAGGCACAGGAGGATTTTTCCTTTTTTTATCCCATAATAAAGATGTGTTTGTGACATATCTGCAGCGGTGGAGTGGCCTGGTACAAGGCTTACTTCTCTATGCAACAGTTTATTTATTTATTCTTTATTTTCAAATGCCACCGTGTGATGTGAATTGAACAGCACTATCTCTCACTGCCAGTCCGAGATTGATACCAGATGAATGAAGTGGTGCCGGTGAGATGAAGTAGCACAGCTGGATGAGTCTCAGCACCGCAAACATGTCAAGAAGCAGGCTGCCTATTTCAAGTCAATCCTGCCTCATAAAAACAAAATAATGGCAGCCAGATATAACAGGAACTAAGCCCTGGCTTAGATTTTTTTTGACATTACTTCATCTGGAGCGCCGACTGCTCCTCCACAGACCAAATAATAATAAATCCATTTCCACAGTGATTTTTAATTCCAGCGTATGAAACGTAAGTATACGCAAGAATAAGATTTTTAAAAATCATATTAAAAAAAACACCAAATAAATATAGAACTAATTACTACACATAAACGTAAACATTGCCAACTGAACAGAAAGTGAGCGGAGCTTTTACACCAACAGCACATTTTAATTTAAAATGCTAAGAATAAATAATGGGTGCAGTTACAACAGGAACAACCCACCAACCACACAAATAATCCATTGAATTCAATGGTGACTTTAATTCCAGGTTATTTGTTCACATTATCTTCTTTTTGAGGTCTGTTTGACCAGAGGTTCATTCCACACGTGGAACATAATCTACAGACATTCCCTTTATTTTTATGGAGAGGAAGTGTAATTTTCTTATTCAGAAAAAATAAAAAAACGAGGCTCAAATTTGCATTTTGATTTATCTGTTTGTTCCCACATTTCGAACACGGAATCATTTCCTGGCCACGTGCTCGGTTTTTGTTTAGAAATGAATTAACATCAGTGTTACCAAGATCTTTACCAATCACTTCACTAATTGTCCTGCTACTTCAGTTCAACAGCACAATGCAGGCGGTGTGGAGAAAAATGATCCAGTGTTGTTTGCCTGCAGCTTTAAATACGAGAAGACACAGCAATTACACTGCTCTCACCAAATAATGACTCCTTTGTCCAGATCATCTTAAAGAAACCCATTAACTGAGCGACGCCCGAATAAGGATTTTTATAGATCCAACTCACCTGGCTTTAAAGCCTGGTTTTATTGTTTTCAACATGACTATGGATCTGCCTGTGTTGCTTTAATGCAACATGGTAATCAAGCAGTATGCTTCAGTATGTTAGCACTGCTGCTGCACCACACTGTCACCACTATATATTTAGTTAAGACCGCTTTTTTTTTTTACTATTTAACATTCAATATGTCACCCATTATATACATTTTATGGACCAACTGGCTCATCTAATTTAAAAAAAACCCAACAACCATTAAATTTTCTTTAGCTGCAGCCAAGGTTTTATTTTAGTCTATGAAAACAAACAGTAGACATTAGCACAGACTCCAGTGTCTGGAGTCGGAATGAAGGTTCAACAGTTCCCTGCACTGTGTCGTTTATCCAACACTTTCTGGTAGAACTGTGTTTTGTCGTTGTTCTCATTTGCTACATTAGCATTGTCATTTCAAATAAAGTTAGAAAATGTTTGCACTCGCAGTTAAATATCTTTGCATGAAAATAAAACTGCAGTGTTGGTCTGTATAGAACTTGTTACTTGAAAACAGTTTTCTTAACTCCATATTAATACTGATGAAAATGTAATCAGGAAATCAGAAGTATTAGCTAATATTCCAGAACTTTAGCTCATCAACGCCGCTACTGCACGGGTCACGAGTTCTTGTTTACGTCTCTGCCACCTCCTGCTCGATCTCCTGCTCCCTACAGCTTCCTTTTCAATCTTGCTGCCAATTTTCTTCCACTCCTCACCCCTGACACTCATCTCCACCCACTCCACCCTCCCTGCACTCTTGACTTCATTTTCTTTGTGCGATGTCAGTTGCTTTAAACAGTCAGGTTTTTTAAATCCACCTTTACTCCTTCACCTCTACTCCTCATATCTCCACGTTCCGCTTGTCTGACTCCTATTCACACCCATGGATTTTTTCCAGGTCTTCAGACTTTCAGTCTGTCCATCACAGCTCCTTACATCACCACTGTCTACTTCACACAGGTCCTGCACCACCCTCAAAGACTTTTCTGCCACCCCTGACATCCTTATGTAGTCAAAAGCCCGTCAATAGATTCACAAAGACTTTTAACTTTTACTTGACTTTGAACCATATTGATGCGCTCTGACTGATACACTTAACCTTTACCTAGCTTATGGCTAATAAACTTTATTGTTCTATCGTTACCACACACCTGTCCTTTGCTGTCCTATGCTTAAAATCTGCGGCATTACACATCTGCGAATGTCAGGCATTACTCACATTTATTTAAAGATAAAAAGAGATTACTACAGACACTGAAACTCATTAAGGTTTTTTTTTTAATGTCAGGCATTCTCTCAGGTTCTCTGATTGGATGAAATGTTTCTTTAAAACTACACTTTTTTTCAGTGACTTTTGACTTTTTTAACTATTGTATACACATTCTGATTGACTGAAAATGATTAGTACTTTACATAACAAATAATCTGTAGAAATTTGCACAAAATGGTAAATCTAAAATACAGCGATTATGTCATGACTAAACAAGTTAAAAATATCAGGTTCTAAGGAATAGTTTGTGTTTAGGGAGAAAAAAACATTAATCCTAAATTGCTAGCTTTAGCTATAAAATAGCAAGATAAATAAAATAGCTCAACAGCAGCCTCAGCTTACTCACATTTATTTAAAGATAAAAACAGATTACTACAAACACTGAAACTCATTAAGGTTTTTTTTTTTTAATGATTATTGGTGATTGTAAATTGTAGGTTTTCTTTCCCACTTCAAACAACCTATCAACCCAAACCATCGCAGTCCTCTGGGATTAGCAAAGTACTGGCAGATAAAGGAGGAGATTGAGTGCAGAAAGGCCCCCAAAGCACCAGTCAGCGTCAGGAGTAAAAAAAAAATCCATTATGACAAACAGGTAACCTTTCATGATTTGGAACCAGTTTGTATTTTTCCCACTCCGTGTAATTGCATTAAAGTTCATTTTACGGTCAAGAAGCTTTGTGACGACAGAATGAAGGAGGAGGCGGCGGCAGCAGCAGCAGCAGCAGCAGCAGCAGCAGCACAGAGAGCTGCAGAGCATTGATTTACATGTTCCAGGGCTGTAGGATTAGTCTCTCAACTGTTTCCTCGGGCGCAGCAGCAGAACTCAGCAAAAAACAAAACAAAAAACTTAACATCACCAACACTACATTGAACGTAGACTCCCTAGCTGTTAATTCTGGTTTGTGTTTGTTGGTTGTGTTAATAATTCATCAACTCATATTTTGCCTTTAGAACACAGTATGCCGTGAAGCAGACGTATTTCAAATGGTAAAAGAGAAAATAGAGGCCGTGCTCAGAGAGTGCACAGCAAAAAAATGTAAATCCCAACCGTCCGGGAACAGGGCTCTCTTGTTAGGGGCTGAGGTTGGGAAGTAAAGCCTGGGAAAATATCTGGTGGTGCTTCACTGGTTTCTTATTTGGTTTTGAGGGGAAAAAATAAGCCTCTTTTCAATTAATTCCTGCCATAATTTTTTTCTTATTGTCTTAAACTGTGTGTAATCAAATCGTTGAATAGAAAATATGGAAGTCTGTGATTTAATTTATATATTTTTTTCCTTTATCTTTTAACACTAAATCCCTCTAAGGGTAGAGTGGAGGGGTGGAGGCAGGAGGGTAAAGTCAGCTGGCTACACTCTGGACTGGTGCCACACATAAAGACCAAAAAAATCACACTCTGGTTAATGACAATTTAGAGTAAATCATTAACATAGTTCTTTATATTTTACACAGAAAAAATGCACAAACATAAACTACAGAAAAACTGTCAGGAATCGAACTGTTGACCTTATTGCTGTAAGGCAAGTGTACCAACCACTCTCTCCCTCTTTGTGCTCCTTGATTTTGTAAATATGTATTTTAAAATGACATTTGTGTTCTGTAATCCCCTGGGGAGCAGTGGTGCATTCAGGGGCTTTCATTTTATTGTTATTTGCCAAACGACATCACAGCCAGCCAGGTGGGATTCGAACCTACACTGTCCTGATTAAAGCCTGATCTTCCTAACACTAGGCTGCACAATTCCAAATCCTGATTGGCTGGGAAACAAACCCCAGTCACTATTGGCTGCATTAGCTGTCAATCCACGTTATGTCCGTGGTCTCTACTGCCATGTTTTGTTTTTCCACCCAGTGAATAAGGCTTGAAACAAATAAATCAACCTAGAAAAGAAAATGCCAAGTTTCTTCAAAAATATCTTGTTATTGCCTTTTTTTTTTTCTATTTTTTAATTGATAGAAGATCTGGACAAAGTTGTGAGCTGACTTTTTTTTTCTATTTTTTAATTGACAGAAGATCTGGACAAAGTTGTGAGCTGAAACTGACTGAATTCCATTTTGGTTTTCATGTACAGTCTCAGGTCAGTGAATCTTCTGACATGTCCTTGTGTTTCTCTACCTCTGCCCACAGCCGTCGCCCTGTGAATGGTGCCGCTGCGAACCAAATAACGAGGTGCACTGCGTGGTGTCGGACTGTGCCGTTCCAGAGTGCGTCAACCCCGTGTACGAGCCGGAGCAATGCTGCCCCATCTGTAAAAATGGTAAACAGTCATTTTCCCGTGGAACCCAATACCCTCGGCCCAGAAGTCATTAAATTTTCATTAAACCAATGATGGAGAGTTTATTTGTGTTATCGCCAGTTGAGGGCCGCGCCTTTGGTGACTTAGGACGTAATTGAAGTTTTATGATTTAAAATGATTACCTAGGGCCCGTTGTACACTAATGAGCTGTACTAGTTTTAATTATGAATGACACACTAAGCAGAGTAAACATTATCCCATTGAATAAAGCCAAGGTAGGAGGCAGTAATGTTTCCCCGGAGAACATTTGATCTCCCGGTGCCCCGGTGCCCCGGTGCCCTTCTCACAGACGACCAATCACCACAGTGGAACTATAGGATTCTAGTTCTTCATTGGTTCTTTACAAGGGGAGGGTTTGAGATGTCTCTTCAACCCTAACACGATCCTGAGGGACACAGGGGGCGCCATTACAACCGAACAAACCTCCACAGACATTACTGTGATGGGAAGTGACACGTTTGGAACGGAGAAGCCGATGGGCAGATACTGATTTTGAAAGCTAATCAAAAATAGCTGATCATCTGATTTACTGATGAGTCACTAATTGTCCAGTTAATGTCTGTAGTTCTAACAGACAGAGAGGCAGGCTGACGGACAGATAGTCTATTCCTTTGGCCCATAAAAGTGATCAAAGGAATGCAGCAATTAGAGAGGATTCAAAAATTAGCATTTTTGCACAACAAATGCAATTTTTTTTTCCCCTCCCTTTTATCTCATTTGCCTTCTATCTCCTTTTTCCCCCCTGAAACACACACACGCGCACACATACACATACGCGCACACACACATACTTGCACAAACACTAACAAGGCCAGTGCAGGAGCTGCGAGGGGAGAGCTAATCTAGGATGACAGGACACAGTGACACTCTTGGCATTTCAGTGGAGGGCTGCCTTTTCTAAGCTCCCCAAGGGCGTCTGGTCAGTCTCTTGCAGTCAGATAAGTCTCTATGGGGGAGGACGGCTGAGGACTATGTGGAGAGGAAGGAAGATGAAGGAAAGCTCTTTAGTTCCCTTTTGGCCTTGGGACAGAGACGGGGAGAAGAAGACATTTTCTATTATGCTCCAGTTAGACGTGCAGACAGCGGTGGACAGCCAGAGGTTGGTTCTTTACGTCACCTGTTGCAGGCGTCAATAACTATGTGCAGCTACAGTTTGGTACCACAATTAAAAAAAAAAAAAAAGCCATCATATGTTGTGCCAAACTTGACTTCCAAAACCTGGATCAGAGGGAATGGGTGAAGCTGTGGCTTTGCAAAGAGTTTGTTTCATTCAGTTGTCTCCAATAGTCTGTGATCCCTCATCGACACCAAATAAATCTGTGTGAAACGTGGATTAAAGGAAGCCACATGTTTGGGGTTGGAGTCAATTATAATATTTAAGCCTTGAGGTATGTTATTTATTTATTTATTTATTTAAGTTTATTTTGAAATTTAACAAACATTTGAATGCATTCACAGTGTTCATCACAGTGTGGTTCATGTGGATTAAAGGAAGCCACGCGTTTGGGGGTGGAGTCAATTATAATATTTAAGTCTTGAGGTATGTTATTTATTGATTTATTTAAGTTTATTTTGACATTTAACAAACGTTTTGAATGAATTCACAGTGTTCATCACAGTGTGGTTCATCTATTTATTTATTTATTTTTTTGTGATTCTCCCCCTCAAAAAATAAAGCAGAAAGAGTGAGGCAGCAGAATGAAACAGTCAGCCACAGCAGAGTGAGCGCTTATCTCCCCCAGTGATTCAGCTCTATTTTAATGCAAATGTCTCATAGTGGTGGAAATGTGAAGTCATCTCGGAAATGGGTGGTGTCTCCGCAGGACAGTTTGGGTTGAACCATAAACCATGGTGATGATTTAGTGGGAGTTCTGCGGAGGGGGAATAAATTCAGACTGACGTCTTCCGTGGACTGATAAAGTTTTCCTCGCTCTCAGACTGGAGTCATATTGGAGTCAGTCAGACCCACTTTCACAAAGTTTTTAGACAAAGACATGGTTCAGAATTGAGCGTTAAATTCATCAATAATATTATCTTTAACATTATTCATTTAATTTTTTATTTTTATTATTATTATCAGTAGAAGTAGTAGTTGTTGCACTATTGTTTTAATTATTTAAACCTAATTATATTACCAAAATGAATCACAAAACATTATTATTATATATTATTGTTTATAATAGACAAAAAAAGGAAACTGAATCACTAGACGTGTATTTTAGTCTCCTGCATATATTTATAACTCTCCATTTACAAAATAATCATAATAATCATATTTCACAATTCACAATTTTGAAGGATATATCTTATTTGTCTCAATAATAATTAATGATTAGTCAGATTAAAAATGTCCGTGTGTATATAGATAAATCTCACACCTTTGACTTGTATAAACGTGTCTGATCCGTTTGTCGGTACAACTAGTACTAGTTATGATGTAGGCCGTCGTACTTCCAGTATATATTCTCTGCTCATCCATTGCCCGTGAGGAGGACAATGTGCTGACACAGGTTTGACACAGCACAAATATTTTCCTGACTTCACACCTTGTGTTGGCCGTGAATTGATCACAGGCCCGGACAGGTCGCGGCGTGGCCGCTGAGCGGTGACAGCTACTTGAAAGTGTGTCCTTGCGGCTCCCAATCTATCTGGGCTATAAACATTCACAATTGGTTGCGGCACCAATCGCCCTCCACCCTCATCAACCTCCAATGAATTTGTCCGGTTACCGACAGCAGCTGTCCAGAGGAGGATCGATGAGATCCGACATGGCCGGGACATTCGATACGTCCTTTAGGCTCAAATCGAGGGATTTTCTTCTTTCTCATGGAACTGTGGGACTGAGCCGGGCTAAGGTGAAGGACACGGTTGGTTGGTGGTAAACAGCAGTCGTCAGCAGTATCACCAGCTGCAGTTTTCCAGCACCAGCCTGTGGCCGTGTCCTTCTCCCTCCTACTTTATATATTTGACCGCCATCACCCCACACACCACGTCGACCAACATTCACATTTACATCACTAGCATTTGGTTAGCATCTCCTAAATCAAATTCACTGGGCCACCGAGATGTCCGTGAATATGGGCCGTAAAAGCTACAGTGTCTTCGAGAGTTATGAGACATATGAGTTTTTTATGAGTCCTCGTAGAGGAGGCTTGAATCTGGCATGGGTTACAGAGCTGAGTGGTGAGAGCAATCCAAAGTCACCGTCACACCAATTGAACCACTGATTGCTTCATTTAAAAGATTAAAACAGGGGCAAATTCCTGGCACACTGTAGAGGAAAAGTCTCTCAAAGAAGACAGGATTTTTCTGGCTTTTCCAAGAGTTTCTAAAATCAACCACGGCTGAGTCTCTCTCTCTGCATCTGCCAAAACAGATCAGTTAGTTTAGAATTGTTTTAAAAAAAAGATCAGTTGAAGAGCAGTTCGTGGTTATATGTTTTAGAGATAAACCAAAGTCCAAATTAAAGTTTTTGATTTGGCTCACAGCTCAGACTGTGTGGAAGGAAACTACAAGGCCGTGCTGAGGAGTTCTGAGGTCCTTTCATACACACTGAAGTGATTAACACCATCCTCCCTTCTGCTTCTCAAAGCAGCTTTCTTTCTCTCTTCCTCTGTACTCCAGCCTCTGTCTACTGCCAAGCCAGCGCCTGGCAGGCTTCTCTGCTCGCGCTGCATTAGGATGCAAAGCGCTCGATGTCGAGGGAGAAGGGGAGACTAACAAAAGCGCTTTAGTGTTGCAAAAACAAGCCCATCGGTGCATGCCCGTGAAAAGATCTGTATGTCTGCTCTGACTCCCCAAACTCCCTGCAGCTCTCCGCATCACTCCACCACCTCACCCCCCCCCACCCTCGACAAAACTCTCTAGAGAGCCAAATCTATTTCTTGTCATTCTCATTCCTCCTTTCCTTCCCCTCTCTCCCTCTCTCTCTCTCTCTCTCTTTCTTCCCATGCGGCAGGTCCAAATTGCTTTGCTGGAACCACGATTATTCCAGCCGGAATTGAAGTAAAGGTGGACGACTGCACCATCTGTCGCTGCCACAACGGAGACTGGTGGAAGCCAGCGCAGTGCTTGCGACGGGAATGCCTCAACGGCCAGTGATTGTCGTAGAGAGACTCCACAGGGAAGGTGGAGCAGCTCAGGCAAGACCCTGCTTTCTACCGCACCCTTTTGTATGATTGACAGGGCAGGAGCACAATCCCACGTTACCCGAGACAACGGGGAGACATTCACGAGGTTCACGTAGGAATCTGGCCTGACGAGGGAAAAGGACCTTGTCCCGCGGCCGCTTCCATTCTCCTGTTCTGCTCGTCCTACATTATTTGGAAACGTTGACTCGCTCCACCCGCTGCTCCCCCACAGAACTTTTCTAAGCTCCTGGAACTCTTTCCTAAACAGTGGCAATGTTGAATTGCTCACGTTGATTTCTGTATGTATGTATGTATAATGTCAGCTGCTTGTCTGTCTGTCACAATCACGCAGATGTTGTAAAATTCCAACAGCTGGGAAAACCAACCGTAAGCACACTTAACGGCGCTTTTTTAATTTTCCTACCAGTAGCTATGGACTCTGTGCAGTACAAACATCACAAAGGCGTGTTCACAATGACACTCTCGAAAGATTGTTTACAGAACGACCATCGCACCTACACTCTTGTCGTCATCACTTTTTATCCCCATGGCAGGAAGTCGCTTTTATGACTGAGATGATGCTACTTCTAATTTTATAAACCACCACCGCCCCCCCCCAAAATAAACCTCAAGACAGTGATTTTATTGATCATCAAACCACACTCCACAGTTCTGTCTCTACACTCTGGGAGTACAGCGAGGTTCAGGTGAATGAAATAATGGATCGGGAAGACGGTGGCTCCGGATGTATGACACGAGGAGTCTAAAATCGTTTGAAAACCACGTAGGATGGAATTCTTAAACGTAACAGCCGTTTTTGTGCTACTGTTGAAGGAAAGTCAAAAAATTCTAAGAATTGAAAAATCTTACTTCATGAAAATAAATAAGCTACGTCGCCACACACGATGTTTTCATCAGAGAAAATCCTAAAATCAAATTTTAGGATTTCATTCGGAACGGGTCACTGCCTTCTTTCCCTGGTCCAAGGACTACATTTTGGGTTTCTTTCAAATATTCTTGTGACTTTAGCTACTCATTGAAAAACATTTTTCTCTTATAAATTTTTATTTTATTTTCTACCTTTATGCTCTCGTTTTGTTTTTTTAGCCAATCCCTTACATAGCAAAAACCTAGCTATTTGAGCTAATGTTAGCCATTTCTGGGCTACACTGAGGCGGTCTGCTGCTGTTTGACTAACTCATGTTGGCTATTTGAGTATTACATGCATTGGCTAACGTTTAGCTGTTTCTATGCTTAATTCTATTTGTTTATTTCTTGCCATTCTGGAAACCTTTTTGTTCATTTCTCCGCTTCTGCGCTAAACAAACAAGATATGATATATTGACACTGTACAAACCATGTGATGAATCTGCAACAAACAGACCAGGCGGTCATTTGCATAGAAATACAAAACAGAAGCAAAGGGTGAAAACAATACTGAGGATTTTAGGAAGTTTTCCCCATAAACTTTTAGTACTAAATACTTTTAAATATACTGTTTATGGTTGGAATATATATATATATTTATATATATATATACATATATATTCTTTCAACCAAGAGAGTATCCACTTTGGCAGAACTCAAATGTTGGCAACAGTGAGGTGAGGAGATTGCAGCACTCTACACAGACGTTGTGGATAATTATTATTAATTATTTTCAGTATTAACACAGGCAGACATTTACGGGAAATTTGACCAGAGAGTTGGCAAATGTTACAGAAAATGTCCAGGTTTCACTTGATGTCTGAAGGCAGCTGCAGAGGAGCGGAGGTAAAATCCCTCATTCTAAACATCTCTGGGCAGCTCGCTCCAGCTTCATTATGGTTATTGTTTTTTCTTGAAGGTCCATATCCGCCAAAAAAATATTCCCAATAACTTTACTGCTTGAACTTGTTATCAAAGCAATTAGCCAAGCAAGCCGCCTGCTTTAATTCCCTTTAATCAAGGAGTATTCTGCGATAACTCATCCAGCTGGATGCCTGGCGCCGCAGCAGCCTGCACGCTGGGTCCACTCAACATAAACCAGCAGACAGAGGCAGAGAATGTGCACATGTCTCGATGCTTTTAAGTAGTGCTCACGTGCACAGTGTCTGTGTGAGTCTAAACAACCACCCCCCCCCCCCGCCCCGCCCCCACATTCATCCGCTGTCTGTATGTTGATCTGCACCCAGTGAAGCACTTAAAGCTATAGGGATGGTGGTCTCACAAAGCCCTTCCATTATCCCACAGCCATAGCTTATCCAATCAATTTTTTAGTTCTTTCCCTTTCCTCCAATGTGGCGAGGCCATGACCAAGGCTTAGTGAATTTATTGTTTTGCTTTTTCCAGTGTGGTCCGAATGTGGTCCAGTTTAAAAAGAGACAGAAAAGAGAAGGTAGCAACCAAGATTTTTTTTTTTTGGTGATAAATACCAGCCATTAATTTGGAGGTGAATTCCAGGAAGCTCGTTCCATTCATCAAAAGAGTTTAGTCCATTCCCGGAAAACCCGTTGCCGTTAACCTTTTAGACCCGTTTTCTGGTCAGTGATGGATGTGCTGCTTAAAAGTCAGCTAGTCCAACCCTAATGAGACTAAAATGAACCTGGGATGAAGACGGATGACTGGGGAGCTTTATTACTTTTCAAACGGTACTAAAAACTCATTTTTTGGGAGATTTTCTGCCGCATAGTTTTACAGAGTAGAGGAATCATTTGGATGGATGTGGGTGGAGTCCAATCTTGGGTGTAACAGTGGCGCTCCAGTCACTGTCATCATTAAGCCGCAGTGATTTACTGTGCCTCACGGTGAAAGGACAGACCTCATCTATCTGGCCTGAGGTCTGCGGCGTCGTATAACAAAAGTGACGGCTGAGGTGCCGCGGCGCTGCAGACATTTTGAGATTATTAAAGACGCTTCCTTCATCATAATTATTTTAAATGCCAAATAATTATTTATTCTTTTCCCCAAATGTGTACAGGAGGTAATGTACTGCGTATCAACAAGGGGAAATGTGTCTACCAAGGTACAGGGCTCGGAGGTGTTGCGGCGGCGATCAGTGTCTTAGCATGGGCTAGGGTTAGGGTTAGGAGACTTTGTCCTCATGTTTGCATTTTTATATTCTCAATACAACAAACCTCTGATACCAGAGAAACTGCTACAAACTCATTACTTAATTAAAGGTGTGGTTTGTACTTCAACATTTATCAGGCAAAGGGATAAAAACAAAACAAAACAACTCAGTTAGTTCCACCTACAGTTCCTCACATCTTCCACTCATGAAACTGAGGATTACTTTACTAAATATTTGAGCTGCTCAACAGTCCCCGTCCAATCTGGTCTGACTTTACTCAGTGGCAAACACCACCACTCTGAGAACTCCATAATGTTCATCATTTTACAGGAACTGTATGGATTTGTCTCTATTTTCCGCTAATGAAGCATCTGCACCTGTGCACACGACACAAGCTCAGTCACAAACCGATGGTCGATGGTTAGCCTTCGAAATTCTTGAAACTCTGACTGTGATTTCCATCTCGGACTATCTGACTTGGGAAGACCAAGTTATTCGCAGATGCCTCTTTTATACCCGATGTCGTTTTTGTTTGACTTTTTCAGTCTTACTCTGCCTTTGTCCCAACTTGTCAGACGTGTGTTTTGGAGCTCAAATTCCATGTTAAAATGTTTTTATTTCATCATTTGTATAAGTGAACAGCCAAACTACACATTTCTGTTGTTTCTAGAGTCAAGAATATGTATCAGCATTTCTAGAAATAATGTTTGTACTTTGATTTAAAATCAAAGGCCTTTATTTAAATGGCATCTTTATAGATGAGAAATACAAGGGATACAACAGGGAACTGTACAAGTGCTTCTGTAGATTGGGTAAGAAAATACTGTAACTCTGCTTTATCAACCATGTGAAGACAGAACTGTGTGACGTGTGGTTTTCCTGGTCAGCAAATTGTAAATTCATTCACACTGAGAAATTAATTACATGTTGCAATAGCAACAATGTGAGATGGGAAAGGGTTTAGGAAAAAGAAAACCTTGGAGAAAATCGAATCAAGCAAAAATGAGACGCAGACCTGCAGCAGCAGCAGCAGCAGCAGCAGCAGCAGCATATTGGTACAAACAATAAATGATTAAGTACAGTAGCTTTAGCCCCTTCGGCTGTATTGAAAACAACTTAAATTCACGGTTAAGGACAGGCGGCGATCAGACTGGATGTAGATTAAGAGGCAGCAGAGCCCTGTGTGTTTGGCCTGAGAGAATGGATACATTTGTGGAATATAAGAGGTTGTTATGCAGCACTCATGCGCTGCCTTTCAGAGTGCCACTCCTCGGGCAAACCAGAAAATGTTCCATTTCCCCTTGCAAATCCACCAAGCTGCACAGTTTCAAGGACGAAATGAACAATAGACCACTCGATATATATTTATATTACATTTTGCTGCCAAGAAAGTGGAGTCTTTGCCTGTGAATGTGAATTCAAAACATTGTTTCAAATGACCTCGTGTGTCCTCCCACCATTCACACTGCAGGCCTGTACATGGGCGTTTTGGGTTTTTTTCTTTGTAAAGATAAACTATTCAACTCTACACGAGACACGGACTTACTGTAGCTGGAAACTATAAACTTTTCTTTCTCCTCATTCAGTTCTTTTTTTTTTTTTGTTTCTTGCAAAGACACTGTTACATGAAGCGTGCCTGAACAACATTGACTACTATCAGAGAAAATCACTGTTATTATACAATCAGTTGTGTTTCTTCACGGGGCACCAGGGGTCGCTCCATGTGGCACTTTTACGTCGTTTGTACGTCATAATTGAAAAGCTATGTTTGAAGTCATATATTAAGTTGATTGTGTTTGAAGCAATGATCACAACAGGTTCACCCACGAGGAAAAAAAAAAGGGTCCAAATTTCAAGTGTTCACGAACCCTGGTGCTCCCCACACCGTTCACATGTAAATACCTTCAAAGGTTTAATGTGTATTCTGACATTTGAGATGGAGTTAAAAAAAAAAGAAAAAAAAGAGACCGGAGATGTAATTAATGTGTATCATCCATTCAGACGAAAACTATTTTGTTAAATAGATCTAAAAATGAAGTGTGGTTCGGCAAAAGTGAGTGTTGTTTCCATTTTTTTTATCTGGTCTTGTTGTTGTTTTCTTTAGAACCAGACATTTTATCTTCCTAATAAAAGGCATAAGACGCAACAAACTTTACTGCAGACGTGGGACGCGACAAGCTGCGGCTGATCTTTAGTTTTAACCCCGATATTTCCGACAGGATTTGAGCGCAGCGTTTTGCCTGCCTTTGGTTTTCTGACAGAAAAACAAAAGCAGCGGTGGTTAATGTTGCGTTCAGAGTGATCAGCGAGTTCAAGGGCATTACTCACAGGTTCATTTCTCTGTTCTATTTCATTACTAGTCCGTCCTGGCTTCTATCTCGTCCACACCGCTAATTGCCTTCTCCCACCTCCCACTGTGGACAAGGGAAAGGGAAGCAATTTTATGCAGCACATAGCAATCAATAGCAATTAGGTGCAACCCTGACTCATCCCGTTGAATCTTGGGAGATGGCCAGTAAAAAACGTCCTATACACACACACTCGTACTGTACCAGCAGAGTTCAATTCACACACACACAAACGTGACATAAAAACGCTTTTCTTCTTGCTCACAGCAGGTGTCAGTGATGTGACAGAACAATTAATTGCATTGTTTTTCCAGATCCATATCAAACGCACATTGATTCTTTCAGGGACTCTGGAAACTTTGACTGTGACCATGGCAACCAATGGCTTATCACTTCAATTTTCCAGTCAATCTGGCACTGACTTGGCCGAACATGGTCTCCACACAGTTCTCAGGCTCACTGGTGAGAGACGGAGGAGGAAAATTCTTATCAAAAATTCAAATTTTAAAGCAAGTAAAACCTATTGAAAACGTTTGCTTTTCAATACTGAAAGAAATTACAGTGTTATGTCTCTGGGAAGTAGGAAAGAAAATGATATCAAATTCACAGATGTTTTAATCATCAACACCTGGAACAGTTTCACTGATTCTTAGTCACAAGCACTGGTTCCACGTTGTTTTGTTTTTAGTCTTTCCACTGGTCAGTTTTCATTCTGGAAACTAAGGATGAAAATTCATTCAGTTCAGTGCAGGGTTTTTATTCTCCATTTTTGTAGAAAAGAACACTTGAGCTGAAGCCTGGTAACAGGTTTCTGATTCTTCCTCCAGTTGTGTCATTAATTTCATCAGCGAAGCAGGAGAAGTGAGGGCAGGTGGAGGTTGGAAAAATGGTACATACATTATCTGAGTTTTAAAAAAGAGGATGTGAAATGTTTGCTTTTTAAATAGTTTTTGACAAACCACGTATCGTACAGTGAAGGAAAATGGAATCACTAACTACCAAAAGCCCCTCGCCCCCAAACAAGCCCCATGTCAGAAGAGACCAAAAGCCCCACGGCCCACTTGCCGCCATAAAAACCACCACCCTGACGGATGTCACAGGGTCACATGGGCCAAGCTGCCCTGCCCAGGTTTGGCACCCATTATGCCAAAGTTCAACCTCACCAGGGTGCAGAGGACGTTTACCTGTCCAGAAACCCTACAGGCAGGAGGCGCCCTTCCTCCCCTACAGGTCAACAGCTGCTATGACTTCAAGTAAGTCCAGTGACCTACTTGTACCAGAATGGATACAGCCCAGTGGGGGCTCCATGGAGACCACGCAACAGCCCAGGTACAGCCACAGGCCACCTGTCCAAGCCCAGGGGGCTGGTTTTTATTCATCATTTATGAAAAAGAAAAAAGAAATCCCAAAAACAATGCTCTCGGAATAACAACTGACCAAAGTTGCCCCTTATTTCCAAAGGCTGAACCAAGAGCCCTCCTGATAGGAACAACACTATCTGAGTAAACACAGTTTCGTAAAATAGGGTATACCTGGGTAGTACTTTGTATACTGAGGCCAACCGTCCCGTGTACCAGGTTTTTGGGTCAAACCGAACCAACAGAGACAGACATTTCACACACGCTGAGTTCAACAGACGACAAAAACATGACACAACTGAGACCAAAACACAAAGACATGATTAGTTGTTTTTTTTAATGCTGTTTAACTCAGTATGTGTGGCTCCGGCACAGGGAGGAGCTGGAAGGCAGCGACGCAGTCAATGATCCAGGTGACGGGTGCTGACCAAACCTTGCCTCTTCTGACCAGCGTGGGCTTGTGTGGACCCCGTGGGTCGTAGATGATATACTGGGTACACAGGGCCTGGTCAGTACCCGGCAGGGCGTGGTAGGCGGCAGCACTGAGCGTTTGAGTCACATCGCTATCGGGCTTGGGCTGTCGGGTCAGGATCTGACCTCCTCCTTCTCGCAGAAGCTTGGTGAGGTCGTCTTTGGTCGGTGCCTTGAACGATCCCAGGAGGAAGAAGAAACAGCCGTCGAAAAGTGGCGGGAGCTTAAAGGTTAAAAAAACAACAACTTTTAAATATTAGTAAATAGTGATTTTCTCAACCTTCGGCAAAGGTTCTGTTCCAGCGAAGAAGAAAGAAACCGTCTGTTATCATGCAACATCAAAGGACGCGGACTGTGGCAGCAGAGCGATAAACCTCTGCAGCAGCGGGACGACTTATCTACTCACACTTTTTTATGAAGTTCAATGCTGGATAATTCCACGGACACTAAATCTACGCTCTCCTGTCAAGTTTCTGTGTTAATGACTCGTATTCACGTTCCGCTGAGACAGAGATGTTTTTCTTGAGTTGTTTTAAAGCTGCTAATACAATATTCAAACAACTCCAGCCCTTCTCTGTCGTATGCTGGTTCCATGTGGAGTCATTTTTCTCTGTAAAGAAAGTTCTCTTGCAGATGTCAGCAGGTTCTTCCTTCTGCCTACTGCTCCACTGCCTTAATTTCCAACTCTACCTCACAAAGTTGTTCTTGAAACACCCAGAATTCAAGGTGGAGACGATGGGTTTCTGCTGATGCTTGTGGTTTGGATGCCAGCGCACAAAGCCAAACATTGGAAAGAGCCAAAAAAATAAAACCATCCGGTCCATTCATTTACAGCTACTGTCGTTGTTTCTTTTTCAGCATCAGACGTGGGTTTTTTTTTCCAACACCTGTGAACGGGGATCCTCTCGCTTCTTCCGACACCTGTGAACGGGGATCCTCTCGCTTTTACGGACAGAACTGTCCATGACGGTTTCAAGTGAAAAAGCATGATGGACAAGTGAAGGTCTTCAAATTAAGCTACAAATGTCAAGTAGAGTAGCTGCTCTTTGATTGGCTGCTAACATCATGTGGGACACAGCATTGGCTGGTCGCAGGGAAGAAATGTAAAAAAAGAATAATAATTCTCCAGGATAACTGAACCTTCTCCAGGTCAGTTATTTACATTTTTGTTGTCTCATTTTCATGAGTTCCAAAACTGGACTATTAGTCATTCATTTTCCAGGTTTTCCAGGATGCCTGGGGAACTTTGTAAGGCTTGAAAGTGCAGTACAAAAGGTGATAAAGTTCAAAAAGTCATTAACAGCTGAAGAGCAGAGTATAACATTGCTATATCAGTATTAGTAGTAGTAGTAGTAGTAGTAGTAGTAGTAGTAATATTAGTAGTACTTCTATGTTACACAAACAATTCCTGGTCCATGCATGGACAGAGTCTCCATGAACTCGTTTGTTGATTATTTACCAAGCTGTACTTGTTGATGCGACTGCGCTGGGGGCCTTCTCCTGCTTCATGCTCCGTTTCAGGCGTCCATTTCCCGGCCTGCAGACAAGTCTCCACCCCTGGCATCGAAAAGGAAAAATGAGTTAGAGCTAATTATGTTGATTTGGAAGAGGACGTCTGCAGGAGCCTGTGTCTGTTTTATCAGGATGAGATGGAAGATTTCAAGGACGGGTGAAGCTACAGTGTTTGAAGGAGGGGGAGAAAAAAAAAAAGCCTTAAGCATGATGGAGTTAATGATGCAACCTCCACTGGAGCTCAGGCAGAATTCAAGCATCATCTCTCTCTGCTTCTAGAAGTTATAACTGAGCCAAAGTGCAGCAGTGCAGCAGTCAGCACCACGGCTTTGTCTGAGTCGGAGGAGAATTCTTTGTTCTAAATTCTTAAACCGATCTAAAAAGACAGAAAAGGTTTTTTTCTTTTTTTTTTAACTTCTGGCAGCTGTGGAGGGAGAGACACATTTTAATGACCCTGCTCATGTCACGAAAGTTTAAAAACAAAGGCTTTTGAACACGACGCCGCCGTGTCGTTCAAACTCAAGCACAGATTTAAAACTGCTGCAAATCTGAACACATTTTGACAAGTTTTGATTTGGTGGAGGAAAAAAAAAAAAGATAAATGCCAACGACGTCAGCGAAATCTGGGCGTAAAGAACAAGTTTGGGTTTTTTTGCTGCTTTTCACCATGACAAGTAAAAAAAAAACCATCAAGTGTTTTTATACTTATCTTACAGCGTTCTATCTTCACATCGACATTTCTCCACATTCTCACAACCTTGTACTTCATTAAGTCCTCAGTTGTGTTCAACACTGTGGCTTCCAATTTCAAGATAAGGTGACGTGAACAGATTAGGCTGTGTTGTGGACGCCGGCGTGCGTGTGTGCGTGTGTGTGTGCACGAAATTCAAGAAGGCCATTGTGAAAAAGCAAATTACACACATAAACTCAGAGTCTCCAGAGGTTTGGTAGGAGTGAAATTACATTTCTTCATACCTTTAATTAAAGCATTCATTTACTGGGTCTCTGCACGAGACTTGGGCTGAAGGGGGGGTATGTTTGAAGGGGGGGGGGGCACATTCGGGTTAATCACTCCGGACGATGGTGCTTAGTGCTGAGAAGTCATTGGCATGTTTGCTAATTACCTTCATCTGGGCTCAGAGGGAAACCCATCTCAGCCCCTCCCCCCATCAGTGGATGAACTCGTCTCCTCAATTAAACAGAAGACTAACTGGAACTATTGTGTCATCACGGGATCGACCATGAGAGAAGAGTTTGATAGGAGCAGGACTCAAAGGCAAAAATAAAAAAATAAATATGTTTTTAATCACAGCCTTGTGAGAGAGTGGGACACAAAGGCAAAAAAAAAAGAAAATATGTTTTTAATCACAGCCTTGTGAATGTGAATCTGTTCTGGTTTCATCGTTCCTCCAGGAACTGAACTCCGAGAACTCGGAGCTCGGAGGCAGAACATTTGAGGACACACGCTGACCAACATTTTCTAATATTTTGTTGCCATTTTTGGACCCATGACTGGTTGACATCCGACCCTGAATCCATTTTTTACTGTTTTTTTTTTTCAGCGTCACACAGGAGCTGGAGCCAATCCCAGCAGTCACTGGGTGAGAGCAGCGTCCACCCTGGAAAGGTCACTAGTCCTTCACAGACACAAATATGGAAACAGACAAACATTCACACACAGTGAATCTGAAGGTTTGGCAGCGAAGGAGGAAACAGACGTTCAAACTGGGACAACACACAAAATATAATACTGCATATCCTCCACTACTCGTCGCAAGTATAAAGACTGGGGATTTGAACCAGCAACCAACTGATCTTGCTTTAAGGCAAGAGTGTTAACTACACTTTCACGTAAAAGCTTTTTTAATGGAGTTTATCTACATTTTTATCTCTGTTTTCTTTCTTGTTTTTGGTGCGAGACAATTCTTTGATGTGATCTGGGTCGAGGTTTCACACTGTGATTTTCATGAGGATTTGACACGTGTGAGCCACAGGCAGGTGAACAGGGCTGGCAGAGGGTGACAGTGACGGGGTACAAAGACAGGTGACAGTCACAGCTCAGCGTCCTGTGTGAGCTCCTCCTCAAACACCAGGACAGAAACAGGAAGTTAAAAACCGTGATTGTCATGCAGGAGACGAGCTGAGCTCAAACATCCAGCCTGTGGGACAGAGTATGTCCAAACCAACAAAGACATGACATCAAGTACTTCTAGTTAGGAGTACTTCACAGGAAATATTGATTTTGAGTAAATATTGACACAAATTTGCCTGTGAACGAAGCTCCGTTGATGAAAGAGATCATCAAAGCATTAATGACTGTCCTTCTAGGACCGTTTGTGAATTATCGTCATGGCTGTTACCGTCGTCTGGACTCTGATCTCTTCTCAAATCTAGGACATAACGTGCCGTTTGTGAATTATCGTCATGGCTGTTTCACAAAGTTGCTGCGGAGATTCTGATCAGATATCATTAGAGCCAATGGCTCGTTAAAATACTCACAGCTGAATCTGACAATCCAGCATCCAGACAGGAGACCCAGGAGGGCAGACAAGGTGGTGGGCATGTGTCCTGGCACCACCACATGGCTCACTGGAGGACGGAAGACACAAAGGCAAATTGAGAAACAATTCGATTATTCTTGTGCCTGCAATGTTGAATTCAAGGGCGGTGTTTCTCAACCTTGGGGTCACGGTACCAATTAGGGGTCACGTGGAATTCAAATGGGGTCAATCAAGTGTTTCTCAACCTTGGGTTCACAGTCCCAATTTGGGGTCACGTGGAATTCAAATGGGGTCACCTGAAATTTTTAGTATTGATTTTTTTATAAATCAAGTTCAAATAAAATGCTGCATATTTTCACTCTTCTCTTAAAATCCAATGAAGCTAAACCAACATTCTCACTTTTATTACTATTAGTTAAAAACTCACTCACTAATTGTGTGTAAAGTGTGTAAATAATGTAAATAAATGTTCACATGTCCCAAACAGCCCATGAAAACACAGAAAAAAGACCACAAATCAGCAGGTTTTAATAAAACCCCTCAGAGCAGGAAATATAATTATAATTTGATTAAAATTTAAACACAGCCTTAGCGGCTAATCATTCAACAAGTGAACGCAGTTGACAACGGCTAAATGAACATAATTATATCCCCGGGGCAAAGTCTTCTTATATTGTGCGCAAATGGTGGATTTGTGTGGATTAGTCACTTAAATCCATCACGTAAAAAAATGTCTTAACGTTCACGTCTCAGAAGAGAAAGTTGAGAGGAACGCGTGGAAAAACACCAGCCTTGATCACATGACACTCTTCTCTCTAAGCCATCCTGAGATTCAAGCAAAGGTTAGTCGATCGGAGCACATGTATAATATATACGAGTTAACCTTGCATAGCTATGAAGTTAAATTTGTTGCAGCACAATCAGTCAACAATTTATTATTATGACATAAATGAATCCTAAAACAGTGGATAATTGTTTTGAACGTTATGTGTTCAATTAAATAATGTACTATTTTTATATGTACTTTTTTATAAACCGTTTAGTACATTTTATAAACATGAACATACAGTATTAAACAATGATTTTTTTCTTGACTAAATTTAATTTTTTTTATATATACTTTTTAAAAAAAAATAAAACTATACTTAAAAGTATAAATTAATCCTACTTATTTAATTGGGACAAAGTTACATTTCAGTTGAAGTAAAGGACTAAAATAACAACCCTGGTGTTTTCTCATCACCGTGACATTAAGCCCCCTAATTCAAAAGGAATGATGCTAATTATTTCAGCTCTGACATTTACCCGGGCATTAAAATGCACAGGTTCTGTATCATTATGTGGTAATGGACCTCCAGACACTTGTTACCTGCCCGAGTGCCTGCTGTGGGCTTTTACAACACACAGAAGTCTGGCTGAGAAAGTAAAGCTTTTAACGTCTGGCCGTAAAAAAAAAAGACTCGTCTCAGACACGAGTCCTGAATTTGAAAGTAGAGCAAAAAATGTCAGGAAATAACATCTTACATATACTCATCAGTGGAGTCAGACTTTCAGCAGATGTTTGACCACCTAAGTCAGCTAACCAGCCCGACACACAATATAACCAGTAATTGTGCTGCTAGCCACAGTTCATTTGCAGTGTTGCTGTGAGACTGAGTCAAAAACAAGAACTCTCGCAGCCACAAACAAAGGAGTTTTTCATAGAGCTTAGAGACATTTGTGGAAGTTAGGATTTAAAAACAAAAACACCACCTGCAGCAGAAAAGGTGTCCACCCTCCTGGCTCCCAACAGCTGCCCCAGTTCATCCAGCTGAGCCTGGGCTCGCTGAGACAACGTGCTGGCCAGAAACACCAGCTCTTCATCTCTTCTCACACAGTCGCTCGTCTAAAAAAAGGACAGGAGAAAACATTTTAGAATTCTCTTCATCTATAATGCAGGAGCAGCAGCAGCATTCAGGCCTTAACACTTTGAACAAAAATAAAGACCCACCACTGAGAGGCTGGCTGAGGGGCTAAAAGATGCATTTGCAGGTTGTTTTCCTTCTGCTGCAGCTTCCTGGAAAATCTCCAGCATCTCCGGGCCGTAAGCATAATCTGCAGGATGTTTCCCGTGCAGATTACTGTGGAGAACATTTAATAGACAAAGTGTGTCAGACACACAAACACACATACACGCGCGCGTGCGCGTGCGCTGCAGACAAGGCAGTGACCAAGAGTCAGGGATGTCAATCCTGTTAAAACAAATGAACAACACCTTCTTTTTTTTTGTTGTTGTTTTTTACTTGTTATAGTGTTTTCAGGGATGTTCGATGTTACCTTTTTATCTAAATCCGATATGGCGATATTGTCAAAACAATTCATTCCCGATTCCGATATCAACCAATACCGAAGGCCTGGTAATATTGACTTATTTATCTGTACAAACCATTGTATGAGTTCTTGACACCAACACTCTGTATACAATCCCCTGATTATTAAATTAAATCAATTAAATGAGCTGCAATGCTGCCATCTAGTGACTTTCACTTTAACATACAGCCGTTTTTCCCCAAAACTATTTTTAGGGCACGTGTCACCCAGGCATTCCATTCTCAGATTTCCATTATCGGAGGAAAAACATCCCTAGTTTTTAGTTATCGATACTGTAAATAAATAATTCACTGCAAGAGGGCAAATAAAATATTGTTGTTCATACGATTTGTCCCATTATTCCACATTTTAATCCCAAATCATTTCACTCTGACTTATCATGAAAATATAAAAATGAGAAACACAACTAATTCAAAATCTGCATAGAAATTAAATGAGTCAAAGCAACGGGAGAGTCTCCCTGTCCGTCATTTCATCAGACTCAGTAAACATGGGATGTTTTTTATGACTGACCAAGCAGGACATTAAAAATCAATATTTGCCAGTCCAGAGCGCGGAGAGAAAACAATTTGACGACGTCACACCTGAGCTGCTCTGTGAAACCGTGCACCCATCTGTGTCATTGTTTGATACGAGCTCAAGCTTAACTTTCTGCTTCGATTCATTTATACTGATGGTCATTATGTCCAGAGCCACTAGGACAGAAAGACATTAGGTAAAATTAAAAAAAAACATAGTAGGGCGACCAAATGTTGGAACACATGTGGTGTGACGCTGTAACTGCGATGAACCTCTAAAAAAAGTTAAGGAGTCTTGATACAACAGAACAGCCTCATTAAACAAAGCCATGATTATAAAAAAAAAGACATTTTCTGAGTGCAGGTGGTAACGCCTCATCTGTCCACCGGGCTGTTAAACAAAGAAGAGAGTTTTTTTATTACATTTCTTGTATTTATCGGGGGGAAAAATCTTGCGAGAAAAAAAATCTTGTAAAATACCTACTAACTGCTGACACTGTTGATCTGCTGGACTAAACTACCCATGAGGCCATGGGGTCACTGAACTGCATTGGAAAAACACTAGCTGTTGAGTGCGTTACTTACAGTACGTTAAATATTGGATCAGTGCAGTTTTAGTATTTGAATGATGTACTGGTTCTGAGTACTCTACTGCACACGTGTCAAACTCAGGCCCAGGGGCCAAATCTGGCCCCCATTGTGATATATATCCCCTACAGAGATACTGTCGTAATGTGTACTAGAGTTGACCCACCAGTATATATCCCCTACATACTGGCAGGATTTGTAGTATTTGCGATGTATGCGCTGTATGTTATAGCATACAAGAAAAAAAAAAGAAGAAAAGTTTAAACGCAGGAGTAGATGAAGAGCAGAACCAAGCCCAGCGGGTCGTCTCGAAAATATTAGGCGTCAGCGGAGATAACACCTGGGGGACAATTAAAAGGTCCACTGGTCCATAAAATAATTCATTTGGATTCATACCGGCAGCAACAAACACCCACAGATATACAAACAATAACATCCCTGACACTTTCCATCATCACACACACACATACACACACACACCAAATATGGTTTATTCAGCTGCACGTGAGAAGAATGTCTGCGCAAAAGTAATAAAGCGTGGAAAATGTGCAGTTGTTAAAGTCACAAACACTCTCCCCCAGGCCAGCCT
Organism: Cynoglossus semilaevis; assembly: GCF_000523025.1. Taxonomy (NCBI): domain Eukaryota; kingdom Metazoa; phylum Chordata; class Actinopteri; order Pleuronectiformes; family Cynoglossidae; genus Cynoglossus; species Cynoglossus semilaevis. The sequence continues at coordinate 13,323,294 of NC_024322.1, forward strand.
GAGCACGAGAGTGGGAGGAACGGCAGCGGCGCTCCGAGTGGATACCCACTGCAGCCGTGACTCTTATTCAACCCAGAGGAGATTTAAATGTGGATTTCAAGCCGCACAAAAACTAAAGTGTTACGTACCATTACTGGCTCACACACCATTGAAATATTTAGATTTTTTTTTTTATAACCCAGAGAAATACATTTCATGTACCATAAGAGTACAACAACCAAAGTGACTTCCTTGTGAGTTGTTGAATAAAGTAATTACCCAGAATTTTGTCATAAACCTGAAACAACACTCAACACTTCATGACCAAAAAACAGCAACAAAATAATTGAAAAAGTATAACAAAATATATAATATATTTTAGAATAGTGGGATGCAATCAAAAAATTACATTACCGCCACCTACAGGGCTGGACTGTGCGGCTGTAACAAACATGTGACCAAAGTATAATCATTACCTAAACAGGACAACAGTAGAACACAACTCCAGACCAGTGATTTATTAAGGCCGTGTTCAGTTTTGCATTTTAAAAACACACATTTCCAGAAAAGTCCATACAGTATTTAACAAAATCTGTCGTTTTTCGCAAGCAGCCAAAATGGGTTCACCTCAGAGATCGGCCTTCAGCCTCAGGGAGAAGCTCAGAGTCGATTCTTTGCTTCTCCACATTGAGACAGAGGAGGTGGTCAGGGCATATAATTAAGACCCCCTAGTGGTCTCTTTCAGAAGTTGTCTAAGGGGTGTCCATCTGAAGCCCCTGAGGCAGACCCAGGACACAACGGGGTGATTTTATTTCCCCGCTGGCCTGGGATCGCTTGGGGGTCTCCCTGGAAGAGTTGGTGAGGAACAGAGTGCAGTGGTTTGTCTGCTTAGAACGCTGTCCACGCCACTCAGGAGACGTGGACGCCTCTGAGACCAGAAATTGCAACAGACTCCTGAAAGTTTTACTCTGTATCTAATCACTTATTTGTCCAGTAGGAACTGTTACTCTCTTGGAGTTCATGTACACTGACTACTGGGCACCTCTGAAGTTGGACATGACATCTCTGTTTATTGAAGACCCAAGCGCCATCATGTGGATTGAGACACTTCTGTACACTTGTATTTGGGTCACTGTACCACCGTCTTTCCAGGGGGCACTCCTGATTCCTCCTACACTCCCTACTCAGTCAATCGTTCACTCCATATAAACCGTCAGTGTGACTTCTTCTGAGTTATTAAGTTGTCATTAATTGCAGCCTGGCAGTGGACTAGTGAACTGTTGGGGGGGGGGGGTATCCCGCCTTCTTTAACGCAGACTTAGAAGATGAAATATTGGGAGAATGTCCACCCACGAAGAGAAAAGTCGTCCCCTGAAACTAGCCTGAGAGAAATTCCGACCTAGAATCCTAAAACTTTTAGGAATAAAGAATTCAGCAGTGATTTGCACCGACACATTGATGGTCCCACCGCCCCAGCTCTTGTCCACATATATTTAGACCCCTGCAGTAGGGACCTACACACACACACACACACACACACTGGAGGAAGTTAATTCAAAGTTTGAACCAGGCGGTAAATCGCTGAACATCTGACACAGGTTTGAACTGCATCAGCACAGCAGTGAGTCTTTGGACAGAGCTCCAAGACTAATGATGGGAAAATGTGGCAGAGAAACTGATGAGGCGGAGGGCGAGGCCTGAACTCATTTCTAATCACTGAGCTCGTTTATACCTCTTTCATCCTAAAACATCCATTCTCAATGTATCCTAACGGTTAAATAAGCCGTGCGGAAGTCATTTTGTGTCAAAGCTGCGGTCCGTCGCTCAACCGTGGTCCCTTTTATACCGTATGAAGGCAGTTTCACCGTATCATATACTGTGAAAATCATAGAACAGAAAGTCTTCAAAGCCACGCAGCGTTTTGAGAGCGAGGCAGGAAGAGAAGGTTTAAACAGTAACGTATGAAATGAAGAAAACATTACGTTCACTCGCTGCACCGAAAACAACAGTAGCGTTAAATGCACATTATCTCCCAGATGCCCCGTGGAGTTGTTTTGGTTTAAACAGACAAAAGTCAGCGTTTCTCTTTGAACCACACGACTGTAGACACATTCTGGGTTTTTTTCCGTTTTGTTCTCCTTCTCTTTGAACCACACGACTGTAGATTCTGGGTTTTTTTCCGTTTTGTTCTCGTGTTTCATCATCCACACAGATCTAATTATCTACTGCATGAGTCAAATTAAATAAAACGACAACTGCTTTTAGAAACTTGGCAGAAACTTTGGTACTTTACTTACTTTATTTACTTTGTTTTTTTAAAAGAAGACTTACAACAGTGGTCTCTAACATTGCTGGTCGTCTGGGACCGACCCATACTGTGGTTCCACACTGATCTATAATTATTGAAAATCAGATCAGTAAAAAAAAAAAATTGCTCTCATTGAACTGGGAGTTTTCACTAATATATGATTAAAAATATTTTAAAAATACACAGATAAACATAAATTAATTTATTTTTTCTTCTTTTGTTCAGTTCATGTTTACATCTATTCATTCAGCTGTCAGCCAGGGTCAAACACTGAGTGATTAATTAATTACGAAGCCTCTAATTAATGAAGATTCATCACTTGGATCTCTCTCTACGATATATCAAATGTTCAAAAATCAAAAGATTTTATTGTATTTCCAGGTCGAGTCCCAAGTCTGGTCTGAAATTGTGTTTTGAAATACTGGTTACAGCCCGTGTTGGACGGCACAGAGTTCCATCAACGGAATCAAGGAAAGGGTCGTCTTTTCAACTGGAAGTCGACACAAACAAAATCATCTGCAAAAGCTGCATTTCAATTCCCCCGGACCACGTGCCAATCATTCCATTAGGGATTGTGCCGCCTCTTCTGCTGTGTTTGTGTGGGTGGAGGTTTGAAAAGAGGGAGCCTGAGGCAAGGATTGCATTTATCTTACAGGGGTCTGTCAAACCGACCCAATCACTGCCAACTTTTTCTGCCCTTTGGACAAGTAATAAAGATTTTAAAAAAACAAGAAAAAAGAAGAAGAGATATTCCACAACCAGAGCCAAAGCAAAGAAGGGGAAAAACAGTGACAGTAATGAACATTTGCCACTCTAACAATCATTTATCCTTCAGCTGACGAAGGATAAATGCCAACAGACACAGCACTGACCGACCGAGACACTGACCCTGATCAACTCTCCTATTGATCCCACTGATAAACCAGCATTTTCTCTCTCATTACAGACATTGTGCTTCACATCTTCTCTGCCTCGGCCGCACAGAAACGCTGACCCAGCAGCGACTGTTCTCCCAGCAAATAATCAGCATCAATCGACTTTGTGAAATCCATGCACCGATGTACTGCACTAACACACGCCCTGCTCCTAATTATAAAGGACCCGACGTCTGGTACAATGAGACGCAAACAGGAATGCAATGATTTATTGACTAGGTGAAAAGGCACAGACCAGAAGCCTCTGTGTAACACTGTGGATTAATAACAACCCTGCAATATATACAGTAAATATAAACAAAACCACAGCTACAGCCTTCGTGAGCCCACGGATTCAAGATTGTGGACAATTAGAACATGGCTGAAAAACACAAATCAAATCCAGGCAAATTTAGAACAAATCCAAAGTAAATCCAACCTTGACTTCTTCAGATACATGTTAGACGTCCTGGGACGCATCAAGATGTAGTAGGATGTGATGGAGATGTGGGTTATTGAAAAAACACACTGATCGTTTTTTTTTTGCCCAATATGAAACGACCCACGGCCCAAGTCTGATCCAGGAGCCAGCAGTTTGGAACCTCTGACATTTATACAGCCATTTTAATACCAGAGATTGTTCATATTTTTAAAATGGGGAGAAACTCAAAGTGGTCTGAGGTCCATTCAAATATAAACACTGTCTGGATGTCAGTCATGACTGATGAGATTTGTTTTCAGTAATTAAAAAAAAAACAAAAAAAAAACCTTGATGTCAATGACAGGCAGACAGACATTTATTATGTGTATAAAAAAATTCCAGCTTTCCTGGGAGAGAAGATGTTTTATATTGGAGATGACACTTTTGGCTCCTGGTTCTGGCTCGGCCCTAATTCACAAAGTCATACTTTATGAAGTCAGGATTCAACTTTGTCTTCTTTTATTTTTAAATATTTCTCCATAACTTTTTATACAGGCTACTGGCCAATTAAGTGTCTTCTTCTTCTGTTTATTGGAGCTAGTTATATAGCTGACTCCTGCCACTAGGTGGTGGCTGTGTGGCAACCAAGCGTCTTAAATTAATTACACGTGCGGTCAGTCAGACATCAAGGCCCACATGTTCATCATGTTCATCATCTTGGTGGCGCTGGTGGCCAAATGGTGGACCACAACCCCATGGTTAAGAATCACTGTTTTAGACATACTGTGTGACTTCAATGAGAGGAGGCTTTGAAGCATTAAGAAAATTCAATTTTTGGCTTCAAGTTTAAAGATTAAAAGCACATTTCTTTAACAAAATACATAATTTAGAGAATCAAAATGTAGGACTAGCTTTTTTTTTTTACTAAGTGTTAAATAAACATGAAGCAGCTTCTGGCTATACCTGCTGTAGTTATTACTTAAAAAAAAGTTTCAGTGGTGCCATTCAGTTTTATTAAGTCCGTCTTATCTTCAGTTCAAGTTACGACCAGCCTGACCTTTCAGAGGACAAATGAAAATCTGTCTGAATGAAAAGATCAAATCAAACTGCAGGAGCCCAGAGGGATTCATCGGGTTTTTAACACCCGCTCCAAACTGCAGCATATTGAGTTCTGCAGCTTTTTAATGATTAAAATTCTATATAAAACAGGGATTAGGGATTTTTTTTCCCCCATGCGTCTGAGTTTCTGCCTTTCCCCAAATTGTTAATTTTTTTCCCCCATCAGGTCATTACTTAAAGATTTCTAAGCCATTAATCACACGCTTGGCACAAAAGCCTTTTTCCCAGAATGCCTCAGATGTCATGTACAGGTCTGACCTTGAGGGTGCGATTTTCACTTTGTACATTTCCCCGAGCAAAACAATTAAATGTTGGCTATAATAGAGAAATGCTCAGAGGGGGGGGACTTACAGGACGCTCTGGGACGCTCCGAGTCGCAGCAGCAGTTTGACGACAGCAGAATGACCGTTCATCACCGCGTCGTGCAGCGGAGAGTCGTTCTTATAGCCAGGGGTGTTGAGCAGCGCTCCCTTTGACGCCAGAGCCTCCACTACAGCCAGGTGACCCAGGTTACAGGCTTCATGCTACAAGAACAAAACTGAGTTCAGGTCCAGGAACACCTTAATGATCCCCAGAGGAAGGTTTCTTGTTACTGTTTTTTTTTTTTTAATGTTTCTTAAGTTTAATTCTTGTTAAACTGCATTTTAAAATAAATCTGAAAAGGTGTTTACACATTTAAAAAACACTGAAATTAAAATTCCTGACAGCACAGTCACAACTTACTCTAACTGTTCAAATGGACGCTGTCTAAATGTTATCCACTTTAATCTATTGAAAGTTTTTAAATTGATCGTACCAGAGGAGTCCAGCCGGCGTTGTCCTTCAGGTTGGGGTCAGCGCCCTGGTCCAGCAGCTCTTTGACGGCGTTTACATCTCCCTGAAGCGCACGAGGACAACAACAGATCTCAGGTCAGTGTTGCAGACTTGTAAACACAACCCTACAAATGCAGCAGCTGATCCCAGAGCACAGCAGCAGAGTCGCCGTGTTTATCAATCACACGTCGCAGTGGCCGATTGATTAACTTTGTGAGGAATCTGGGAGGGGATTAGGGCGATGTTTACGAGGGATTACGGTAAAGCGGTTTATTCTCTACACGGCAGAACGTGACCTTCATCTATATATATATATATTTAAATATATAAATATAAATATAAATATATATATATCTTGGACACAAAATAATACAATTATTCATGAACGGGAAAACTAATACAACAGATAAAAGTTTGTAAAACTGAAAAGATGTTTGAAGACCCCCTCTCTCTCCTCCCCCTACACACAGTACCTTAATAGCAGCTAGATGCAGCGGGGTCTCTCCCTTGTGGTTCCTCTTCATAACCGCGGGGCTGCCTGTGCTTGGTCGTCCATGTGGTGAGAGGAGGGTTCTGTCGACTGAGGGGCTCTGTCCAGGCTCCTCTCTGACCGTTGCATCACTCCTCCCAAAGTTCCCGGGGCTGGCCAGAACTCGGGGTGATATCTGATGTAATGATTTTCTGCTCCGGCCTGATGAGACCTTGGGTCGTTTTGGTGTGGTCTCCAGGTTTCCAGAACGATCCACTGGCGAGCTCATCTCAGATGAACTCTTTGAAGGAGACGCACCGCGTTGTTTATCTGGCCCAGTGTTTGGCTGCAGGTCGTCCACAGAGTGTGTGTTTTGCTGGAGGACGCTGGCCAACATGGCTGGTGGTTGGTAATTTGGTTCTCCATCTCCTGAGGGGCTCTCCATCGTGGTGCTCCTGCCAGGGCTGAGGTCATTAGCGCTCTCCTGTGGCACTTCAGACTGAAGCTCGTCAGCGGTAACAGCAGGGCTCAGGAATGAAACCCTTTTACTCTTTCTCTTTGCCCTTTCAGCACAGCTCTGCTCCGGTCCCTTCAAGGCTTCCACCTCTTTGGAGAGCCCCCATTGCTTATTTATGGCCTCCAGCCTCTGCTTCTTTATCCTTTGCTTGGTCTGTCTCCATGCGGCCCCAGTTGTTCGCTGCACCATTGACTTCCTGCTGGCTGCAGTTTTCTTAGTTGACCTCTTTTTCCCTGTTCTGTTGCCACCGTTGCATCCTTGAGAAGAAGAACCTGAGTCTTGTGAGGACGAGGTGAAATTGAAAATTGACAGGTCCTGTTGCTGAGCTGTAATGGTTTCTGACTGAGCTGCCAGAGACGTGTCGACCGGCAAGGTGACCTCCGATAGCTTCTCCACTGCACAGCGTACTTTGTGGCTGCGAGGACTGAACCAGATTTTAAAGTTCTTCTTGTTTAAGACGTGGTTTTCAGGTTCAGAAGGGGCTTCGGCCGCAGAGGAGTCTGAAATTATTTTTTTAAAGAAATTATATTTAATTTTTCACAAAATATCTAGAATAAATAAACATCCCGTTATTTATGTAAATACTTCTCACCCATGGGTCAACATAATGGTCTTACAAAGATCATCATTTTTTAATAAAAAAAAATATTAACAGTTAGCTTATCGGTATCATCCATTAGGGGGCAGAGAAAATCATATCATAAATACAAAGTTGATCAACTTAATCACAGTTTTGGTTCAGAGATGAGATCATGGAAACTAAACTACGACCCTGGTTGAATGCACTGCAATTACTGTCATTACCAAGATAATAAATAGGCTAAAAAAAAAAAAATCACAGGAACAAACCCACTAAAACTGACATCCAGACATTAGACTGTAGGAAACTGATAGGAGGAGGGGTGAGCAGAGGACCATCGGGGGCAGATAATGAATAAGACGTGTGGATTTGTGGAGATTAATCTTAATTACGCTTCCAAGCTGCTGTATAACAGCCACTATCTACCTGGCTGCTCGGTGGGATTGAGCAGGGACTCCAAGCCACAGAAGAGCTGTATAATGCTGCTCAGCTGTCTGTTGATTTGGATGTCCTTCACCCACGCAGGGCTACGACACACCACGCAGCCATCACCAGCCCGGGGACCGGCGCAGGACCTGAGCAATTAACATTATTTGGATTAGTCATTCACTTCACAGCTCAGGTGAGAAAAAACATGTGCCTCTTGATTAACTTTGTGAGCTCGTTCAGTCATAAAGAGAGGGCATGAATGAAACGTCCTCATTCAGACCTCATCATGTATGGACTGCAAGGACAACATGCAGGTGAAACATGTGGAAATGTGTGAACGTCTATGAACTTTAATATCAAAATGTTGTTCAAATGGATTGTTTTAAAATTAAAATTCATATCATTATTATTATCAATACTATGTATATTTTTAATAATAGTGTTCAAGTGCGGTCACATTACCTGCACAGCACATGTTCACACAAACCTAGACACACTGGATCCTGCATGACATTTGAGCTGAGGAAAGAAACAAATGGACAACACACTCAAAACGTGCAAAAATCCAACAATACTCCAACACAATACTTCCACCTTAGGAGTGTGTACTTCAAAAGAAATAACAGGTATTTGTAACGACACAAGAATCGATTGGCATTTGGCATCTGGACTAATGAGTTAACAACTAAACAAACCAGATAGTCCTGTATGCTGTATGCTATACTTATGAAGGTTTGTCATGCAGTAGGTGTGTTAGACCCAGAGATCATAATAAAACCCGCCTGATTAAATGACAGGTTTAATGCAAAACACACATTACTGCAAATACATTTCATCAAAATCAATAATGAAGAAGGAATCCTGTGAGATATTACAGTCACTGCAGAGACAGAGGGAGAGAGAGGGAGCAAAGAAGTCAACCACACTGGCTGTGTGAATCCCAAGCTGCTGCATTACAGACCCATTTGGCAAATGCATTAGATACTAAAAAACGAGGGGATCGATCAGAAGGCCAGACACTGTAGAGGTACATTTGACTTAACTTTCCCTCTAAATCAACTAAAATGTGAAAGAGAACATCGGATTGTTCACAGTTCGTAACATTGGAATTTTTTTTCAATTATTAGAGTTTTAAATAAAGTGCATTTGTCCCCGGTTTATCGAGTTATTTTGTCTAACGCATGAGACTAATCGACACAGAAAAATAAGCCACAGCATGTTTTAATGATCAACTAACAGTTTGTGTAACGATGTCTATGACGTCAAAAAAAACAGCCTGCTAAAATCAATAAACATATACAGACAACATACCATTTTGAGCAAAGTAGTAATTGACGGAACTTTTCTGCAGCTTCTCTCGTGTTTTTCCAGTCGTTCGTCTGTGCGGTTTCGTCGTCGTTATTATTATTATCATCTGCGGCTGACATTGTTTCTCTTATTTGTTTTCTTCTTGTTTTGCCTTCAACCGTACATGGCACACGAATCACTTCCTTGTTACTTGCAACTCCCGCCAAACACAAGGAAGTCGTAGGTCATAGTGGTGGCGTCATATCCGCCAAGTTTGTCGACGCAACGTGAACCTCACGTAGAAATGCTTTGATATTTTTATATACAGGGTGTTATGTTATATTATATTATAAATTATTTAACTGCTGTATGTCATTTCTGTTGTTATGAATTAGTTTTTCATGGATTTTTTTTTTTTTACTTGGAATCAGGCCTTTTGGGTCACTGTGTTTGGGGCCAAATCATAGAGTTTAGATTGACTGAGGGCTGCCATATGTTGTGTTTTAAAACTGTGTAAAATTGAGCAAAAAAAAAATTTTAATAAAAAATGGGGGAAAGATAGACTTTAAATCTAGCCAAATTTAGTGTATGCTTATAATTTATAATTCGTGATATTACTAATATTTTGATCACATCACAAAAAAAATACACACAGAAAGGAGAAACTGCATTTAAAAGTAACTTTATTGGAATTATAAAAAAACAGGTATCACCTAGGCCACAGGCCCACAAGCAGGTATTCAGAGTTAACTCTAAAAGTCAGATTATAAGTGTATATGTGTGGAAGAAGAAAAATCAAAATAAAAGGACGGCATGAGAGGAGTTCATCACGAAGGCAAAATCATTTGCTGCTCAGAATCATAACAAAATAAGTGCATGATTGCATTAAGTGGATACAAAATAATCAAAACATCTTTGAATCACAATTAGTTAACTGCATGGTATTGTTTTTGATTTTGCTCTTGTGTAATATATAATATACAGTGTGAAAATACCAGATATGTGCTTTTCAATTCTGTGAAACAATTGCACTACAATTAGAACTTAGAAGGGAGGAGATATATTTTTCCCATTAGTTCATTTCTAAATTAGTTCAGGTGTTGGGGAGAAAAAACAATCTATTGGTAAAATGGTTAAAAGACTAATTTCTCATGAGCAGTCAATGTGTTTTTATTATCAATTAATTGTTCTAGTGAACCAAATATTTTAACTTCATAACAACTTACATGACCTGTGCTGGGAGCTGAGGCCTTATTCTTTAGGTTTGACAAGATCTTTTTGGTGATAAAAGTGCTGTTCATAAATAGAATTTTATAAAAAAATAGGGTAAACAAATTAGGTGTCTGACCTTCAAGATTCAGGTTGTTTTTTTTTTTTCATTTTGTTCTTTTTTTTGTTCTTATCTGTGCAAATATAGAGGTTATGCTGCGTCTCGTGACGAGTCTAATTTGATATGGTTTCCTAAAATGAAAATATCAGTTTCTCTTCCATAGTCGATGGAAAAGTGAGTCACAGGATGTCAGTCATCTTTAAGTGTCTGATGAATGAATGGAGTCAAAGTCAACCAGCTCGTCCTCAATAGGTATGCTGTCCATACCAACCTTCCCCATGGCAAAGTTGATAAAGACCTGCGAAGAAACAGGAACATTGTTACGGCGCCATTTTTGGTTTTTCTTCCACAATGACATACATGTTTTTGTAGCTGTTCTTTTTTTGCACTCCAAAACCCTTCTCTCTGTCCTATCTCTGCTGCTTCCCACTCCCTCAGCCCCTTCCCCCCCAAAAGGCAGAGCGTTTGAAGAACACCAGCACTGGCTGCATATAAAGCTCATGTATTCTCTGCCAAATTCTAATATTCCATTTATTTCCCCTCAGGCAAACCCCCTGACAGTCTCCCTCTGACTCTATAAAAAAAAATTCTTTGCTGTTTCTTTCACTCTCACTTCACTTTCTTCTGTCCCCGTCTTCACTCCCATCTCTAACCCCCCCACCCCCAACCTCTACAAAACCTTGCACTGGTTCTTCTTCTCTACTTGTTTGTGTCCAATGTCCTTTTCTCACCTCATCCAGAGTGGTCTGGCTCACAGAGAAGTGTTTGATCTGCAGAGCATCCTTGTTTGACTCCAGCTGGTCGAAGATGTCAGCCACCCCTCCTGGAGCCAGCGGCACGTGGTACTCCAACATGGTGGCGTGTCGGTCCTGCGTGTAGAGAAGAGAGTGAGAAGATGAAGATTAAACTCTGCCTGGGTGGAAAGACGATTCGACTGATGGCAAACACATGTTAAACCACCGCAACCAGCAGGGCATTATGCAAAGCAATGATGTAATATAATGAAAAATATTATTGCCTTCAGTCTGCGGTCTACAACGTTCAGCTCCAGAAGAGTTACTTTTTTGTATAATTTTTTACCACCAAATAAAATTCACAGAGAGCTACAAAAAACATTACAGTTATTTAAATAAAGTGAATGCTGCAATATACGCAATTTTAAGTATTAAATATTGTAATTATGATACTACATAATAGAATACCACAAAAATTGCACAACAATCTCCACTTAAAGAGAACATGGACATTATGTTGTTTTGTTGTTTAAAAGCAAAACAGTCATTGATAAGTCAGTGTGTGCAGACAATACCAGCTGATTAGTTACATGAGCTGAGTGTTTTGGGTTTTTTTTAAAGGGAAAAAACAGCCACGAATTTGGTTCCATTCCATTCACAAACATTAAATAAAATCTCAGAGAGAACCAAAGACAAAAAATACAGTTGTAATATATCTCTATTTCCCACACTTGGGGCATTCTTTTCATTTATTTACTGATAACTCGACATTATTTGGGAAGTATATTCCAGTTTATTGTCCTAAGTTATTGCTTCCCCTGATTCTACAGCTACAAAGATCGACTAATAATAACATTTTACAAGAACTGTAGTGCAGCAATCCACTACACCGTATACTTCAGTCTTCTAAAGGATCACCTTGAGGTAAGTGCTGGGGAATCTGCACTGCATGAAGCCAGTGATTGCCTCTGCATCACAGGAGGCCTCGGCCAAGTACATCTTCACAGTGAATCCGCTGCCAAACCTGGACAAATGAGTTTTCCGAAGGAAAACAAAATAAAAAAAACAAACAAACAACATTTTATTTATATATAGCATGAAAACAGAGTGATGCTGAAGGATGCTGTGATGCTGGAGGACGGGAAAGAAGAGCACTTTAAAATTCGCTTGCACAAAGGTTCAGGGGGAAGCCGACTGCAGAAGATCACAAAGGTCACGAGAGCGATAATGACTGGAGTGGAGGATGAGCAGGGGTCACTAACCTGTTCTTAATGTGCTGCAGAGACCCAAGGCATCGGAACTGACCTTTCACCATGATGGCAAGGCGGCTGCACAGTGCCTCACACTCCTCCATACTGAGAGACAGAGACAAGGAGAGGGATACAAGGTTATACCAAAGCAAATGAGCAAGTAGCACACACAAAACAATACACACACATCATTGTTATCTGCACAACAAGTAAAGCCAACATTTCTTTCTTTTTTTTTACCAAATGAACACATACAACACTTCTCTAACCTGTGAGAGGTGAGAACCACGGCACATTTCCCCTTCACTTCTTCAGAGATGATCTTCCACAGGTGACGCTTCGTGCGTGGGTCCATGCCAGAGCTGGGCTCATCCTGTGCAGAGAGGAGAGGTACGAATAAAAGGGCAGTTGGGTGAGCGAAAGTACGAGAAGAAGGTGGAATCCAAGTCAGAGAGATCAAGGGACAAGGAGTTCACAGAAAACAGTGGAGTGTAGCCGATAGTGTGCAGCACATACAGAGAAGGGCAAGCCAAGGGCAGAGGGAACATGAAAGAAGAAAAGCCAATACACAGCTGAATAAGAGAGCAGGAGAAAGGCCGCCTGTCGTAACAAATATGGGCTGATGACTGCGAGAAGGGAAGACAAGAGGCGAGAGAAACTTGTACGGAAAAAAACGAGATATTACAAAGTAAACAAAGGGAGGAATAAGAAGGAATTATGTATGGATGGATTTTTCACAATGTAAGATGGGAATGGAAATAGAGCTTCTGATAGAAATGTGAGGCAGGATGAAGTAAAAATCTTTCTGAGGTTTTCGGGTTTTTTTTTAATGAATCCATTCTCTGTGAGTAGAAGTCGAAAGCTGTCAAAGTTAATAGAAATGATTGCCTAAGCAGATAATAAAAAATTTAACAGAATGAAGCACTCAGGTCATCCACTGTGCTCTAACACACGTTGTCATTTACACACACTGCAGGAAAAGGTTTTTGCTTCGTTTTAAAATATGGTCTCGACGCCCGGCATTTGTTTTTGGAAGCATTCGCATATTTTTCTTGACATTTTATAATAGAAATAATAATAAATCATTTGGATTAATCACACATAAGAACAGGCTTAAAACACATAACACATAGGGGTTTTTTTTGCTAATCACACATAAGAACAGGCATAAAACACATGGTTGTGGTTTGGTCATGGTACAGGTTTAGGAATGTCGATTTATCACAGTTAATCATGAATAATCAGATTAATCCAAACTACCCTATGATTGGAGAGTCTTAAAAAATATACATTTATTACCTAAGGAAAGCTACAGGCGTAGCCTGACTGAACACATTCTCTTGTAACAGTTGATAAAGCACAGGAGGAGAATGCATTTATTTGCCGTGCTACGTGTGACTCCAATAAGAGTAATGAAAAAACCCGGGTAGCCTGTTAGTAATGGCCCATTTTCAGCTGACATACCAGCTGTTAGCCAGTTACTTAGCAACATGCAATTAATCTAATAGCTTGAGTGTTTGGCTTGACTGTTTGGAACAGCCTGTCTTTTGGAGGTACAGCTTGTCCTCTGTGTTTGCAGTGTTACTGTGTTTGACAGGGACGAGGACGGCGTTTGATTTTGGAGTACTTCTCAGCGTATGTTAGCATATGCCACGTACACATAGGCGAGTAACATCAGTTACAGCTAGTCTGTTACTCGACTGAGTCTTCCTTTTTGGTCGTATTTTATTTGTGTTCTTCATGAAAGTTCTATTATTATAGCGTTCTATTTTGTAGTGTAAACAGTGCCCTCCAATGGCCACAGGTCATCATCAAGAGTAAAACTAAAAAAACTAAAAAAAAAAACTTTAAAAAAAAAGGTGCGACTCATACTTTGGAAATACGGTAATTGTACTGTAAAGTTTCCATTAAAGTTTAGTTTTAAACTGAATCAAGTTAAACGTAACACAGTTCAACGACAGAAAAGAAATTATAGAATTCGCTGAACTTCGTAAAACTAAAAAAAACTTAAAAAAAGAAATTATAGAATTCGCTGAACTTTTCCCCAGTTCCATTTAAGTTGGCCCATCACAATACTATCTTGTTCTGTAGAGCGAACACACTGACTGATACTTTTTAGAGAGTAAACCTTCCTAGAACATTATTTTTAATACGCCTTGTCCTCTTTGACACTTTAATGAGAAGAAGAAATGGCAGCAGTAACAGGAGCAGGTGTGTCCTCACCAGGAGCAGGATTTGTGGGTGTCCAATAAGAGACAGCGCTGTGGAAAGCTTCCTGCGGGTTCCACAGCTGTAACTGTCAGTAATGATGTGTCTGTGGTAGTTGAGCTCCAGTCGTTTCAAGAGGTAGTTCACCACCTTCAAGGAAGACATGGGGATGACATGGATTATACATAAGGAAGGAAAGAAAAGTCACACATCGTAGCTACTCTGATGATGTTATACACTTTTGGAATGACAGACTATAAACTGAAAAATAAAAAAAAACACCAAAATCTGTCATCAAACACATGGACATTGGAAAGAATTCAGAGATCACAGACATGACCAGAAAATAAGGTAAAAAAATCAAATGTGTTATGGTGAAGGAAAAAGTGTTTGCCTTTCCTCTTAACAAAGAGGTCTCTTTCTGGAGAGAAGCCAACCTCCACCAGGGCTAAGAACCAATAATCAATGTCGTGGACGTGCATTGGATTTTAATGGCATCTCTCTGTGTCAGTAAGGGTTATAGGGTTGCTACACACGGCCACGTGAGCAAACAGGAGTATGAGCCTTTAAGTTCTTGGAGCAACGTTCTGTTCAAACGTTTTCACAAACGTTGAGGCTGAGATCGACGACCAATCAAGTCACACCAGAGCTTCACATGGGGCTGATTATCCATTTAATCCATCAGCTCAGATTGTTCTCTCTGGAGGACAATTTACTCAAGTTTTCGGACCCTGGTGTGTTCACAGACCCTGCCACCCACCCACCCGCCTTGGTGTCTATTTAATAGCCATGTTCACTCCTGCTGCTCCCTCTGCTGCCTCCTCTATGCAGTGGAGTGACACAGAGGTGTATGTCTGTCTCAGTCCTATGAATATTTCATGTTGTTTGTACAACAATAATAACTTTCCTTGGCACCTTTATCTAAACTCCATCCCTGTCCTGAGGCGGTTACTTCATAAAGCAGCCAGTGACATGGCCGTGATTTGTTGTCGTCCAGTTTATCTTCTGCGTTGAACTCCATATAAGGAGTGAATGTGAAAACCCTTAATGGCCCATAACCATTTCAGTCCCCTTTTAACACCGCGCTCACCTATTAATCACATGAAATATTGGGAGTGTGTAAATATCACTTCATTTTCCAGCAGCCTGAGGTGACTTGTCATCCGTAAGCTGTTGCTTTTCCCATCAGATGCCAGGTTTGGAAACAAGATCAATGAAGCGGGGCCGGTGCGGTAGACAGTTTAGTTCACTGTGATTCTCTGCTTTCCCTCTGTGGGAGGATTTGTCTTTACAATAATCATTTCGTTGACATAATTCCAGCTGCTTTGATCTGTGTTATCAGGACATTGTTTTGTTCTGATCCTGACGTTTTTAACCAAAAACTGTAACAGCAGATTTATCTTAAACCAAGTACTGGAAAGCAGAGAATAAGTCAAAGTTTTTTGAAGCTGAAATGGTCCGTTGTCTATCACCTTTGATATAACAGCTCGTTAAAACCTGACAAAACCACGTCAATACCAAATGACCCCATTAAGGCTTGTCTTATTACCCACAGCTCGGGGACCGTCAGTGAGAGAATACATAAGAGAGACTCTATAAATAACGTCATCTGTGTGAATTTGGAACAACAACGATGCTGCATTGTTGTCTTTTCCCTGACCACAGGCGAGAAGCCTTAACAACGGCAACAATAAAGATAAGAAAGAGAAGGACTCGTCTCTTCGCCTCATTGTGCGTGTGTATTTGTGTGTGTGTTGTTGCTAATGAGAGTGCACAATGCTGTTCACGACATGACTGTGGCTGTCAGAGACAATCGATATGTTTGTGCTCCTGCACCTCGAGGTATAAAAAGAGAGAAGACAGCCATGTTTGCTGCAAAGTTTCAAATCAAAGGCTGTTGTTTCTTTTGTAACAATTCAGAATAGAGAAATCAGAAGTCCCATCATCTTCTGATTGGCTGCCGTACTAATTGGCCTTGTCACGCTAGCAACAGGAGCAGCAACAACACACAAGCGCATTGGGTAATCAGCGCCGAAACAAGATTGATTAGTTCTTAGAAAGATAAATGGGAGGAATCAGGCTAAAGTGACACGTTAAATGAGATCCCCTCATCATCAAAGTATGGTTTAAATGTAAATTTGTCTCCACTGAAGCGCAGAGGATCGACCGTAATTCAGAAGTTTGAATTGCACCGGCTGACAACAAAAGCTTTTCCATCTCGCCCCAGATAGTGGAGCCTTCAGCACACATCAGTCAACACTTCACACCAGCTGATTCCATATGCATGGAGGCACCGACAGTAGCTGGTCCTGCAGTGGGACTGTGTCTTTTGAATTTTTATCTGATTCCGTGTCATTTCGTGCGTGTTGCTGTCAACCGCGGCTGACGCTTTGAGTGGCAGCACTTTCTCACCCCGTGTATCTCCCTCTTTGAGATGCCTCGAATGCGAGCATAGAAATACAAGTGCTCCTCCCCCGTGAGCATGCTGTCCAAGGCATCTTCCTGGGGACAGTAGCCGATGTTGACTCCTTTGTTTCTACACTCCATGATGTCCACCATTTGCCTGTGGGGGGAAAGAGAGCAGAAAGGCAGAAGAGGTTGTCTTAAATGTGGTTTATCATACTTTGGAGTTGGACAGATGGACATGTTTAGAGCACATAACATGTCTGGAAATGTGGAAATATTCTCTATGCAGTACATCTTCACCAAAGAGAATTATTAAGACTTTTTTGCAGTAAATGTTTCTCAGTGACCCAGGGAGCAGCTTGGATGTAAAACAGAAATATGTAGCGTCATAATTATTACAGCTGGTTTTCTATCAGTGATTTCCATGTGAGGTCATGTACAGTGAAAGGTGGGGGGGGGGCTCCATCCCTTATTTGATTCAGGGTCTACTTCTGCAGAGTTTTACTCACAGGCTGTAGGAGAAGAGTGAGAGGGTGGGGCAGAGGTTTGCCTCCTTACATCCATCTAATAGTGAATGATGTGTGTAGTGGGCTAAAATAAGTCACACTACAAAACAGGACCAGTTTCATCTCATAACAGCAATAAGCAAAAAGGGGGAAAAATGCAAATAAAAAATGCTTATTTAATATGTTGTATATTCTTATTTTTTTTGGATATGACTTCTTAGGTTTTTAATCGTAGCAACGACGACCGCTGCGTTTATGGGAGAGCTTCAAATAACAGAGACAGGTTCCAGCTGTGACTCAGTGAATTCCCAACCACTATGTAAAAATTCTGTCAGATTCAAAACATTAACATTCCTCCTTTGTTGAAATTTATGTTGCGCAAATGTAACTGAGTTCAAATTCATGAGGCAGCTCAGATTGGACACCTGCACAGATTACAATTTAGCAAAAGGATTTCTCCTGGTTTTTTTGCCTCTCAATTTTGTCTGGTAACTTTCTCTACTACAACCATGGCATCAGTAAAATCATGTGTGTAATGTTTCGGGCGGGGGTCAACTGTATTTGTCAGGGGGTCAGAGTTTTGCTGGACAGACTTCTCTGTGGTCGGACACTCAAATAAAATGAAATAAAGATCACATTTTTGTCCAACATTAATATTTGGTGTTTACTTTAGAAAAAAAACAAAATGCTTCAGACTTAATGTCTTTATTTAATTAGGCGACCATGAATGGTAATGGATCTCTATTTTTTTTTCTCCAGTTTACAAGTTGAAGTTTAACCTCCAAACTCCAAGACAGATTCTCATGTTACACATGCATGTCACGTGAACGATTAAATAGAAACCAAGGTCATCTCACCCGTCCCATTCTCTGATCTGAGCAGTACCGTCAGTGGGGCTGATGTCACCAGTCAGCATCTTGAAGGTTGTTGTTTTTCCTGCTCCGTTCACACCCAGCAGCCCAAAGCACTGTAATCATCAATGACGTCTTAGTAACGCTTTAAGCTACAGGTATAACACGGTGACATAAATAATCATCAATATTAAAGTCATGGTTTTTATGAAACATCTACATCAACAACTACATAATATTGATGACCCAACAGCTAAAAGAGGAGCAGATGAATTCATACGAAGCCTTCTCTTCTGTCAGGCTGCTACATCTCTCTCAGTCCAGACTACTGCTCCTCAAACTCACCTCTCCTGCAGGGATGCCCACAGAGAGCTTCTTCACAGCATGGACCTTCTTCTTAAGGTGTTGATAGACCTTCGTTAGCTCGTGGACTTGCAGTATGTCTGAACTGGCTGCTCCACTGGAGACCCGCACGTGCTCAGCTGCCACGTCTTCATCCATGTCCTCGCTGGCAACGTGTGGCACATTCTTTCTGGCACAAATCAAACGCCTGGAAAAAAAGGTTTAATAACAGAGGTCAAGGTGACAAGCAGTGAAAAAGGAAAAACCACAATTTTTTTACTAAAATATGCCCAGAAAAGTTCAAGTATGGCAGAGGCTCCCAAGACTGAACATGAATATGTGTTTTGTTTATTTTAGTACAATTTAAATTTCCAATCCTCTGCTTTAATAACTCAGTGTCTCCGCTGCATATTCAAGCTCTCATTAGCATATTTAAACTGCCAAGCTATTAGGCCGTGAACAACTGAAAGTTGAAAAGAAAAGTTTTAAATGCCATGACAGATGGATGAAAATAAAAATCCATTAAAAACAAGGCACATTTCTAGGCTGCAGGATTTGCCTATTAAAATACTAGATTTAAACAAAGTGAATTTTGCACATGTGGTCCCAATCACGTGATCACGAGGCCTGAGGCTGCGCCACATCTGTAGTAACATCACTAGTTTGGGCGTCTTTACCTGACTTTTTGAATGAGGTACTTGTTAAGGAGGAGGCGGAGGGTGAACAAGACCACGCCTTCGATGAAGGAGGCGAGGAACATCCAGCCAAGACCATCTCCAGAGAATGGGTTTTGATAGGCATCGACACCGTAGCCACTGAGCATCTGGACCTCGATGTTGGTCCGGGCCAGGTGCAGCAGGCCATTGCCGAAGCTAAACTGCGGGAAAATGAGGAAGGCATGGCAGAGTCTCTCGAACGTCTCCTTGACGAGCTGCGAAAGGACAGGAAAGGACAGAACAGAACAGGCAGAAATTAGAACAGATACTGTAACCCACAGTTTCCTCTCACTGGAAATATCATGTATCAAACCCAAAATGATCAGGGGCTATAGAAAAAAACACTGAACACTGCCTTTTTAACATCTCAGAGGTTCATCTGCTCCTTCAAAAACATTACAAGGACTTCTGATGCTGACCTCAGGGCTTTGCACTGAAATCTGGCTCAGAAAGTGGAGGATGGTTGTGGACATGATCGTGTTGATGCTGATGAAGAGGTTGATGCACACGTAGGTGATGAAGGCCACCTCGGCATTTCGGAAGACGCCCGATAACAGATACATCCAGGGGAAAGTGGCAAACCTGAGAAGAGAGGAAGAGGATACTTGATTGTTACATGGCATCAAATAAAAATAACACCACAGATTACAGTACTGTACAACCAGAAATAGACCCGCTATTGGTTTCGGATGTATAACACACACAAAGTGGAAGTAGGAGGATTTTTACCAGTGCCGCATTAATGCATCGCCTTGTGTATTTTTTTTACCCAAAGTGCTTTAGGCTTTTAGAAGTCTAAACACAGCAGCTGTGTGATAAAAATAGACTCTGAACAATAGTAAGAAAAAGAGGAGAAGAAAAACACCGCACTATGAGGAGGGTAAACATTCAGTCATGACGCCAAAGGAGAAGATAAATTACTGCTCTTCTTTTTTCCCCTGCTGGAAGGACACTGCTTTTCCTTATTTTTTCCCTTTCTGTCCTTTTTCCCTCACATAATTTGCTTGTTCATTTGATTGGGGGTGTCGGGGTCAGTGAGACACAGGGCTGGAGAAAAGGCAAGAAAGAGATTGAGAAAGTGAGGTTGGATTAGAAAGAGACAGACAGAAACACACAGAGCCAGACAAAGATAAAGTGTCTGTGTGCTGTGCCCACACCACTCTACCCCTCCGACAGCACTGCCCCCCCTCCACCCTTCCCCATCCTACCCCCCACTCACCCCCCAAAAAAAAGTGCTTAGTAGGCAGACTGTGAGTGCCAAGCCATGACAAGAAGCAGAATCAAGAAGGCTGTAGAGGAGGCCAGGTGGGTGCGTGCTGACAGATGGAGTGCTGTGATTACTCATTGCTTGGGAGAGAGACATCTGTCTGATAAATGAGGAGCAGAGTGATGACTTGGCCCCATAATGTCTAACGGCTCAGGACAAAGTCCACGACAGTGACAGTAAACACTGGAGCCTGAACCTCTGCCGCAGCTGGGAACGTATGTAAATCAAGCCATTGTTCCAGATGCTGGAATCATGACACATCATAGACCATAGATCTTTCTGAAATCGACAGTATATCTCAGCCTCGGTGTGAAATTTTATCTCTTTCTCACGACACAAGTTGAACCATAACTGCTACCAGTCCCGCTCCTTATTCACCCCCTCCTCATCCTCCCTCAGTCCTCCCCCAATGTACAGTATTTGGCTTGAATCGGATAAATATGTTGGCAGCGATTTTTCTCGCAATCTTTCAGTCCCACGACCATCTGTCTTTGCAAGACAAACAGCAGCTCCCTCATGTCCCCCTGCTGTAAATCCAATATGGCAAAACCCAAAGTACCACTTTCAGTCAAGGCCAGAGAGTTCTGTGAATGTTCATGTCACATACTTTTTGAAAAACATTTATAAACATTTTTTATATATAAATCTATATCTATAATGGTCTAAGACAAAACTAGTAGATCTGCTAAGGTCAGATGGCTAATAGACATAATTAATTTAAACTGTAGGATCCCATCCTGATGTGGAGATAGTTCCGGAATAATACCACCGTGTCCCAAATCCCAGGATGGATCCAGTGGAAAATTCTTCCAAATCACTATGTTGACTTAAATGTAAAAATGTACTTTATGCTAACTATACATTTGATAAGAATTGGAATTAGAGTTGTGAGTTACCTTACACACACACACACACACACATAGTATGTGCCCATTGCATTTAACCTAATTTTAGCAAAGGTAACACCATAGCAAAAACCACACATGGAGTGTACTATACGTTTTTCATACAATGTGTTAGCAAAGGTAACACCATTGCAAAAACCTCCATGTGTACTATACGTTTTTCATACAATGTGCCTCGGTCACCTGGACACTGACTGCAATGAAAGAATGTTTTTAAAATATGATTTACTTTGTTCACCTCAGATCAACTTCCCACCAATCTCTTTTCACTTAGGAAAGATATGAAGAGAAAACGCATTCATCCCCCGACAGTGTTATTGTTGCACAGAATAAAAAAACTGACGCGGTGCCTGTTTTCTTTGATTACAGACACAGTGAAAAAGACCAAAAAATACACACTTACTGTGTAAAATAAAATACAGCACTGCTTCAGAATCAGACACAAAACTGATGATTATCATCATTTGTTTGTGCTGTTTAGTGCTCTCTGCAGTCAGCACAAAGAGGAAAGAAGGGAGAAGGAGAGAGACGTGAGGATATTTATTCATCTTCTACTGCATAATACTATTCAGGGTCGCAATCCCAGCAGTTAACAGGCGAGGGGGTGGGGGAGTGGTACACCCATGACAGTCCACCAGTCCATTACAGGGCCACATATAGAGACAAACAACCGTTCACACTTACACTCACTACGGTCCATTAAGTATCTGCTTTACCTGATCTGCATTTTCTACCTACACACACACACACACACACACACACACACACACACACACACAGTTTACTTTAACAGATGAGAACAGCTTCTCCTTCAAGGGCTCGCTGTAAAGGCAAAAGTTCTCACCACTTTTTCCATCTTAGGGCCGGTGAAGAATGATGATGATACAAAAAAAACAATCGACCTTGGTTTTACCACACAGTAAGGCTGTGTGTACCACAAATGCATGGAAACACTTCAACATCATTAAAAATGCGAATCAATGCAGTAACAAACAGCAGGGGGCGATGTTTTCAGTGGACCACGTTGGTTGAATGTTTCATGACACACATGTCGCAAGCTTAAAGGCAGTGAAAATAAACAGCCAGTTCAGTGTGAATTAAACAAAAATTCCAACGTCCTTAATTTACTGACCCAAAGAGCACCAGCAGGAGGGCGACGGCTCCGAAATTCTGGCGTTCGGTGAAGGCTGACAGTTGGAAGGCAGCGATCACACAGATCGTCAAAGTGACCGGGATCAGATAGATGACCTGTAGAAGATGAAACGTAATGTTTAACCACAAAAGAAAGCCCTTTGTGAAACCATCTGCGCCCCTCAATGTCTATTCAAAGAATGACTCTAATGTGTTGACTGTAAATTAAACAAATGATTTAATGACTAAACTTGAGTCTCACATTTCATGTCTCAATCAGAACGGCTGTCAAAATTAACACAACAACAAACTTCTTTTAACACCACCATATTCTTGATTAGATGTGATTAGAAGATTAATGTTATTTATTCATAGTCATAGGCAACAGTGACAGGGAGAACACTGCTAATTATTTTCAATCGGTCATAGGCAACAGTGACAGGGAGAACAATTAAGTTCTCCTCCACTAGGTGGCAGCAAATGGCTATAAACTCCTCCACTAGGTGACAGCAAATGGCTATAAAGGCAGAAAAAGAAGAGTGCGTCTTATTTCTAATTCCTATATATTATCCAACGGTTGGATGAAGTTACCATGTCGTAGAAGAAGTTGACAATCCAGTAGACCGGCTCGCTGACGCCAGCGATGTGTTGGAGCATCTTGGCTCCGCTCTGGTGCTCGTTGACTTCATAGATGGCGAAACTGGCTGTGGTTATTGAGTAGCCGATCATCACACACATCGCAACGAGGATCTGAAGCATTCCCTGTACGCTGTGGGAAGACAGTACATCATTATCAGGGCCTCTGTGATTAGGAGCATTTTCATTTATCTTCATTAACTCAGATAAGACACAGCGTTGTGCTTCTTTTGCTGTAAGCCCTTTTTTCTGCACCGACTGTAGGAAAGACTACAGTGGTATAGGTGGACATCCTCCGATAACGAAGGGCAACAATCGATACTCTTTGGTGTGCTGATTCACACCGAATAAGGAAACCTGGAATCTTTTTTTTGTGCTTTTTTTTCAGTGAACAATGACCCATTTTATAGTCCTCCTACGATTCATATCATCGCCTGCGGGGGGACCGGAATCATTTCAATTATTAACAATAATAAACTGTATTCTATTAATAACCCATGACTCTCTCTGAAGAACTGCTTGTATCTCACCTCTAACAAGATAAAAGGCACCAAAACAAATGGCTTCACGTTGACAACAACTTCACGCTGCAGCGACTGTTTAGTCTGTCAGTGCTGAGCCTCTTCCTCAGCGCTACACCACAGACAACAAGCTCAGGCTTTGATCCCTCAGTTAAACCCAGCTGTGTTCATTTTAAGTCTCTTAATGTTGCTACCTGTTTGCCTCTCGGTTTCACTCTCTTTTATTCTGCCTGACATGCTTCTGTTGTGCTTTTACCATAATGTTATCTCTTTTAACCTGAGCACAAACCACAGATTAAATTTAGAAAAAAAAAACAAAACAGAGGGATAAGGGTGAACAAAAACATGAACAAAAAAATGAACCAACTGAACAGGGGTGGAAGACCAGACAGATAGACACATGGTGGTCATTTTAGGGCTGACTGGAGAGTCATCGTCATCATCAGCAGCAGCAGCAGCAGCAGCTGACACTATGAGCAGACTTGTTATCAGTATGGCAACTGACACTACTGAGCAGACTTGTTATCAGTATGGCAACAACAGTCTCACATTTTTTTTCCCCCACGGACACTGGCTGTGAAAAATCAAGACATTTAAAGTAATAAGCCTGCTGGATCTTTAACACAGCTCAGGCCAGATCAATACAGCCAGAGAGGATGCAGAGTCACACAGGGTGCAGGGGTAATTGCACCCTTGCAGCTGCAGCTGTACATTAGCAGGCTAAAAGCTGCAGGAAAAATGTGAAGTTAGAAAAAAATAAATGAAGAGGGTGTGGAGAAAGTAAAGACCAGTGGACGGCATAATGCACCAGTGAGATTATCAGTACTAACAAGACTCTGGAGAAGGAGGAGCTTCCCGAAGCCACAGCTACTTCTGGAGTAATTTATTTAGTCTGATGCATATGTGGATTTATACGACCGTAGACCAGCACTTATTCTGCAGGAGGAAATGTACAGCCGGTCGCAAAGTATTTCAAACAAACCCATTCTTTGAAACAGGGTATCCATCAATCCATCTTCAGGATAAACACTCATTATATTAAGGTTCTCAGCTCAAAGAAAATCCATTGAGAAAATCAAATATAGATGAATACTGATGTCCTGTGCTTTCCCTGTCTCTGTAAATACCCCAACTTTATTTCCGTAGACGATTCCCAACCATTGTGACATGGCATAAGTGCCATGAAGGATCTTCACTGTGTCTTTCTTCAATTCCTTTGAGTAAATCAGTGTTGTGTTCAACAAAACAGGCCCAGGTGTCACGCTGGATATTGACATTGTGAGTAAATTAAAACTAGAAGATAATTTTATTACATATACATGTTGGGACATTTATATTTGGTGGTTCACCATGGTAAACTATGTGCTGTGGGGTTTCAAAAATACTTGAATAATTTTCTGATTGTAATGATAGCAACTCTCTGTTCTGCAAGAGTGGAAGTCCTAATGCTGTTTATTAGTACCTAAAAAAAATTAAGTCTGTTCCTTACATTACTTCTTCATCATCAGCCCGACCAAAGTAAGGATGACTGGAAACTGAAATGGCTGTAAGAGAGGAAAAAAACAACAGAACATCAGAACATAATAGGGGAAAAATCAGCTTAGTCTGTTTTCGGCAAAGAAGTCAAATGAGCAATTATATTCCCTTTGGCTGGGACACAGACAGTGAGAAATATAGTGTGAGATGATTTAATTTGCCAGTGCACACAAAGGAAATTGAATTTTCTTTATCATTTTCCCAGGGTCTACTGGATGCTCACAGACACCAAGCCCACCACCACAGCCTCTCAGCGAACACACTTTCATCTCTGCTGGTACAGCACAAAAGCATCACGCAGCTGCAGACTCAGTGCATTAGGGAGGCAGTGCGATGGATACTCCCCCCCCAATCAGCAGTCCAAATACAACATTATTATTTACAGTTTAATCGGTTGAAAAAGAAACTGAAAACTTTCCCTCTTTTGAAAAAACAAACCTGGCGCACATTTATTTTTTTACTGAAAAAGTAATTACCTGTGAGAATTCTTTCTGAACTTTTATGCCAGGTGAAAAACTGTTATTTTTGTTTAAAGTAAGTATAACTGTCTATATTCATACCTTTTAAATTGTAACCACTCTGGAGTTACTGAATATTTTCAGTAGAGTGTAAGGCAGACTGACTGTCATTCCTGTGACATCAGCATCAAAACCGTGTGATGCAGACGTCTGCAGCATCACGACCCAGAGCTGATAACACAGACCACGATGTGGGCGATGGGGTTTGTTATTTGACATGGGACGGTTCATCTTGAAAAATAATCTCCCCAAAATCACTACTACTGATACCCTTTTAACATGGCGCAGTGTTTGCTGGATACATGGAAACGATAAGGCTCTGCCCTAAAGCATTTAATCATCATTTGGGAATTGAATTTGTTTTGCATGTGGCTCTGAGCATGCACTGTGTGTGTGTGTGTTTTTAGGTCTGCGTGTAGTCCTGCCCACAGGCAGATGGTCAGAGTGATTTTCAGAGCTGAAACAGCACTGGAAACGTGGGCCAGCCTCGTTCTCTTCTGCACAACTCCCCAAAGAGGAGTCTTCATCAGTATTCACAGAGTGATGAGGGTGTAAGGATACACAGCAGCCCCTGGTTTTACTCCACTGACATGAAGTGCGAGTAAACACATGGTTTATGGCTCTTCTTTATACTTAGTATAGAAAATGCACGGTGTGGCGCAGTAGAGCAGCTGCTGCAGCAGCCGGTTAACGCTGGTGTGAATCCTCTTTGCCATGAAATTCTGAAACTTTTAACTCATCTTACATCAGAGCGAGCTGGAATAACAAATATACTCTTCTTCTTTAAAACACTTACAAATGAATGAAAAGTACAGTTATATTTTAAGCCAGCAGAATGTGTTTAGTAACGATAACACACTTACAAATGAATGAAAACTATAGTTATATTTTAAGTACTACCACAAAACCCTTTTCCAGAAAATGTGCTTTACTTCATATAATTGCAATCCAAGATAAAATACGTGTGCAAGCTAAGCCAGCAGAATGTGTTTAGTAACGATATTTTCCTAAACTCTTCCAAGCTCATGTAGCTGTGACCATCAGAGTTGGTTTGTTCTGCAGTACCAACTGAATCAGACCTGGGCAAACTACGGACCAACTACTTTGTCAAAGACTGATGTCAATCACTTTGTTTCATGCATTACAACTAAACAAGCGTAATTCCTGTCAAGGCCACTAGACGGTGGCAGACATCAAACAATTTGTGTCAAATTATCTTCGAAGGTTTTGTTTTGTTCCTGTACATTTTATTCATGTGCAGACGTGAACTCACCATATTCCCGTGGGTCCTTGTTATCTGGAAGGTTGGAGCGAAGGATCAGGTTGTTGAGGGTGTTCATGTAAGCTGGCATGGTGTGGTGGCCCTCAGGGTTAAACCACACCTAGACCACAGAGAGCACAAGCACATTAAAGAAATGTATTATTTATTTTATTATTATAATTATTATATATTTAGTTATTGCAGCTTCCACCGTGTCGCTACAAAATGTGGCTGTGATCATGTGAAGAAAATTTTAAGGGCAAAACAGAATGTACAATTACTGAAGTAAAGCATGGTAATGATGACACTAGTCTGTGTAACTGCACAGCTCCATCCCCAATAATCTCTGGCGGAGACGAAAAACTTTGGTCAGAACGCAATATTTAACTTTTAACAGCTCATCAGTGAAGCTATTAAAGTGATAATGAGACAAGCAGCAGAGTCACAGGAGAGAATGTTACCTTAGACAGAGTTCTGTTTTTGGGCACTGGTAGCAGGTCCATTTGTAAGTCAGGAGGAAGCTGCATGCCAAACTCAAAGCCTCCATACCTAAAAAAAAAAAAAAAGGACAAACAAATTGGACACATATTGATCTAAACAAAGACTGTGGAATGTTGGTGATAAATTAGATGTGACACTTTGGGCTTTTAATCATTTGTCTTTTGATCAAATCAAATTTGCACGCAGATGAAATGCCCTTGGGGGCAAACCCGTCTGACCCCAAATTAAAAGTACGAAGAACAAAGCAAATTGCAAGAATTCCTCCTTTTCCATAATAACAAGCTAGAAAAGTTTAAAAAAAAAAAAAACTTAGATCAGTGGTTCTCAAAGGGAGGGTCAGGCCCCTCCATGGGGCCTGGAGTTTTCAAACTCAGTAAGGAAATACAATTTCAATATTTTGTGTGTTTCACACTGGCATAAAGGGACTGGTTTTATCATTTTAATGTTCTTTGTTTATTGTAGGTGTAGTAGTGTATTAACTAAAATAACCACCGTCCTGAATGGTGTTATTTGCATTTAACATATTATCTATTTTGGTATATCTTTTATATTCGTGCCTCATTTAAAACACTTCAATACCTCTGAGGTAGAGTTTTTATTGCCTTGTTTTAGAACGTTTACCAACTTTCCCAGAATTCTGTTGGCTAAATAAAAGGTACAGTCACCTGTTCCTGATGAAGTCATTGGCTGTGGACACCAGGTACTTCTCAACATTGACGCCACTCAGGTTAAAAACAACCTGCGATGAAGGAATCGTCTGATGTGGGGGTTTGTAGTTGTCTTTGCCACAGACCTGCAGCAGAAAAACAATATGTAGAAACACCCATGATACGTCAAATTATCTAAATGAATTCAAATGTCCATGAAGACATGTATCCACACAGCTTGTCCCTGGTTCCCGTCTCACCTGCTCCTCAGAGGTGCACTGACAGATGCTAAAGCCTTTGGAGCTGTTCCCATTGGAAGTCCATCCAGCCCTGGTTTCTGCGCAGAGCCTTTAAAGAGAAACATTGGTGATAAATAAACACCAGCATCATAACAAAATACTCTATATAAGGATTTTTTTTTTATTATTATTTAAATGTTCGGTGTCAGTTCAAACAATTTCAAGAAAACTTCTGGTGTAGAACACAGCACCAAGACGACGCCCACACAAACTACAGAATTAAGATGCAGTGTTATATTTCAGAACTTCTAATACAATACCACATGAATAAGTCTCAGATTTCTACTTTTAATGTAAATTAACTTGTGTTGTGAAGAAGCAGTCCTTTTATGCATTTTTTTGATGTTTTGAGGCATTTCCATAATTTTTTTGAGACTTACAGTTTAAAGCGATTCCACAGTATTTGTACAAAATTAAGCAATTTGAAGCCACGCACATCTTTGCATACGAACACACTTCAGGTACTTGATGTATAAATGGATCAATAACAACGACCTCTTGAAGAACCTGCCATAGGGAACAAAGAGTATTTTCCAATATTCCAGTCTCTTTTCAAGTTCTGGTGTGATGTGATTATAGGAGCATCACGGGCAAAGGCATGTGCACTCTTTTGCGCCACACCATTTCTGTTCTGGCAGAGAATTTTAAAATACCTCAGAGGGTAGGCTTGAGTGCCAACATTGATTTGAGTGCCTGTAAGGGGAAAATCTGCCCTACAAACACAGGCTGTTTATGGAATACCAATGACGCTGTAGCGTCGACCTGCTGCAGGCAGACAGAGCCACATGCATGGAGCAGGAAAACAGAGAGAAATGACATGAGATAAGGCAGAGACAGCGAGGGAGGCGGAGGGGGGGGGGGCAGAAAATATAGGGGGGCAGACTAGTAAAATGAAACGAGGTGAAGGAGGAGGCATGAAAAGAATGACAATGCATGAAAAATGAAAACAATGAATGTGTGGGAAAGGTTAGAATCCAGGGAAACTGAGTGCAGACACATAGTGTATGAGAAAAACACACTTCAGGAAAAAGAACCAGGAGAAGTGATTACGTACAACTCATCAGGCTTGTCCAAGCACGCGTTATCAATCCCAGGGAATGACATCATGGTGTCCGCCAGACGGCTGGAGGAGGGATTTTTGTTGCTGTGGAAGCAGAGAACAGTAAAGTTGAAAAGATTTTTTTTTTTTCCCAAGGCATAAAAGCAACAATATACTGTAGCACTAGCTGACAAAGATCAGTCCTGTTCCGCTTATTAAAGTCTTTCTGTTCAGCTTTCATAAAGACTTCTAGATTTCAAGGTTAGAATTTATGAGGGTTTTCACTCCCGGAGACTCAATTTACTGTCTCACAACACTGCCAATAACATGACCGTGGGGATGCTGTCAGTTTTTTACTACAGCACACGTTCTGTAAGAAAAACAGGCAGACAAAGGGAGTGTGGTCGCACATTTACATTTCAGACAATGCATTTTCTTTTGAAAACTGATATTTGTTTCGAAGGGATTATGATTGTTGGTTTTTTTTATTTTATGTTATTCATTTTAATAACAAAACAGATTTTTTTTCAAACTGATCTGTATTGCAAAAAGAACTTAAATGTGGCTTTGGTACAGTTTTTTTTAAATGGATTGCAAACTTAGTAAAAAAAAACTTTTTTTTCTTGGAACATATTCCCTTGATCAAACAAGCAGCTCCAGGAAGGAAGACGTCTCCTTTCCTCCTCCTCCTCAATCTCTCCGACTTTAATCTCAAACCTAACTTATCGTTAGAGTCTCATTCACGTCTCGCTGACATCAAGGACTGCCTGCCCTTCACCAAAGTACTGCTTCGAATTTATTCTGTAATAAATGAGAAATTCTTGCCTCTCCTCACACAAACAATGCAAAAATCTAACAGGCCAATAAGCAACAGCAATCCTGACAAGAACACAGACAGGAGTGTTGTATTCAGTGTCTGCCCTTTTTCTGCCCTTTTCAGGCCACCATATAATTTAGTAGTGGTAAATCAGTGAAATACTTTTTGTTTGTGACATAATTCAGCTTCACTTTTACAACAACAGGGTCTAGTTTTTTGTTTCACCCACACTTTCATTCATTAGCATTCTAATACTGAAGGATGGGCTAGTGATCAGCTGATTGCAGGTTTGACTTCCATGATTAGCAGGGCTGTTTTGTGTTGAGCATGCACCAGGGGGCAGTAAAGTGAAGCTAGTGTGTCTAGTAAGCAACTCAAAGAACTGTTTTTTTTTTTCCAGCTTGATGCTTGAACTGGACCAGGGCCGTGTGTGCAGATGTTTTACAAACATTTTTAAATTATCAAAACTTTCACAATTTTGTGTTTATCCTTAACTTGGAAAAAAAATCATAAAAACATAAAAACTCCCCCTCAGGCTAAGCAGTGCTTGAATGTCAGAAAACGACACAACAAATTCTCATCTTCCAAACTTTACTGCAAATAAGGTCAGTTATGTAAAAGATATTGCTCAAGCCCAACTTCCGACTGTGACCTTTACTTTATTTCCCATGTTTATCCATTAAAACTACAAGAACTTGGGAGCTTATTTGTGAAAGTTTCCAGAACAAGTTCTAACCACAGCTACTTTCTCACAGACCGAATGCACAAATATTCCGAAAAATAAAAACATAAAATCACTAAAGAAATGTGGACCGAAAAAAAATATTGCCTGGTTCTCATCTATACTAAGATATTTTTTATTTATTCAGGGAAAAACAGATCCAGTGAGTGGCGCTAATGCTGTGTTACTTTACTTTGGGTTAGCAGAATTGGATTTAATTATTTGAGCATGGGATGTGACAAACTAGACAAACAAAAATTGTTTGACCACGACAAAAAAAAAAATTTAAAACTTGCTGTTAGCTGTAGTTTGAAGTGTACAAAGATTGAACAGCTAAATCCTCCTCGTACCAGTGCTCAGTGACTGACTGCTGCACCTAAATGTATAACTTGTAAATTTTATTCTACCCAAGAGTTTTCACACATTGCTGTAACCTCGAGGAATGAAAACTAGAGAAAGTAGACTAAGATAAATAAAATGTCTTCTCCTTTCATCAGAACCAACCTGAAGAATGAGTAACTTGGTCCAATGTTGTAAAGTGCCGGGCTCAGCTCCATCTCTGGATAGTGCCACAGGTCATTCTTGATAGAGCCCAGGCCCATAGCAAACACCACAAACACGACCGGAAGCAAGACCTGTGAGATGAGGCCTTTCCAGTCTCTGCGACTGTGGTGGAACCTCTTGATGAGTATGGCCACCACCTGCTGCCAGAGCAGGGCAATGCCGGACAATGAAGATGAACTGTGGAGCTCTGAAATACAGAGAGACAAGAAGGAAAAAACAAAACAGTTTCAGCCATTTATTACTAATCCATTTATTTTTGACAACATGATTCTTCATCATACCTTACCAGATCAGCAGTTACAAAAATAGAAATACAAACAAAATAAAGAAAGGAAGTTGAACTCACTGATGTTGTCCCCGTAACCATCACTCTGGTCTGAGGAAAAACTATCCAAAGATCCCGTGTCAGAAATGGTTTCTGAGATGGACAGAGGAGTATTCTCGTCGTCGAGGTGTTCTCGAGTCAGTTGAAGGAAGACCTACGATGAAAGAACACAATGTCACCGTCACACAGCTTAGACAAACAGCATATAGCATCATATTTCTTCCTTTGATATTTTTTTCTTCTTGTGACACTCTGAGACTTCTCATGTGAAGATACCTCCTCCAGGGTTGTGTCACTGATGCCGTAGCCTCCGAGCTGCAGGCCGTCCAGGTTAGAGTCCAGCGCAGTCAGGAGGGAGCGGTAGGAGGAGGCGTTGGATGAGTTGAAAGGGGGCAGTGAGTAGACCAAGTCGCCTCCTTGGGCCTCCTTCAGCCGCGCTTCAGGTACATGGGCCTGAATGAACTCCTTGATGTCGGAACTGTCAACTTTTTTAGACTCAGAGTTCTTCATCTGTGGCTAGAGAAAAAAACCAAGATGATTGTTGAGTCTTTTTAAAATGAAGTGGATCTGGCAAAAAGCTTCCCTCACTAATTACTAAGTTACATTTAATTTTTTTCAAATATTTCAGTTTTCATATCAGGTTTCCTGTTAGCACACACACCTTCTTGAATTTTTTTTCAAATATTTCAGTTTTGCTGATCAAAGGCCCATCAATAGGACAAAGTTTCCTGTTAGCACACACACCTTCTTGGTGAGAGTGAGTTTGTAGCCCTGACCCAGCTTGTCTTTCAGGTAGACAGGAGATCCGCAGCTTTTCAATCCTCCTTTCTCCAGGAAGGCAATGCAGTCGCTCAGCACCTCAGCCTCATCCAGATGGTGGGTGGACATGATGATGGTGCGGTCTGAGAAGACAAAGATGGACACACGTCTGCCATTTGAGAATTTGTGATATTTTACATTGTTCAGAACAGAACATCGAAAAAAAATCCCTAAAAATTAAGTCTCGGATGTTCAAGATGCAATTTGATATTGAAAAATTATATGAATCAATTAGAAGAAGATCAAAGCTATCAGTATTTCGTTGTGAGACATCAGAAGGTACTCTTTGATGGCAGCACGGCATCAGAGCAGGAAATCCTGGCTGTTTAATATTAAATCTATCAACCAGAAAAAACAAGTGCAAACAAATACATACAGCAACCAAGACTTAGAGTAAGTTAGATTTGTTAAGTATAAGAGGAGAAGATACAGGGAGAATAAAAGTGGGCCAAGCACTGAGCCTTTAGGGACTAATGATGAAATAAAAAGAGAGTTTTGATTTTTTTCCCCCCCACAATCTGTAAGAGTATTGGTAACAGAGCTAAGGGTTCGGTGAACTTGAATTAATATCTTTAAGTGTTTT
Organism: Cynoglossus semilaevis; assembly: GCF_000523025.1. Classification (NCBI taxonomy): domain Eukaryota; kingdom Metazoa; phylum Chordata; class Actinopteri; order Pleuronectiformes; family Cynoglossidae; genus Cynoglossus; species Cynoglossus semilaevis. The sequence goes on from NC_024322.1 coordinate 13,356,563, forward strand.
TATTATGTCTGTGTGTGTGTGTGTGTGTCTCACAGCGATCTCCCCTGACTCCTTGGAACTAATGAGGCAGAACCGTATTTTTTGAGACTCCATCTAAGTGTGGAATAAGAAGTGAACTGTGCTTATTGTTATTGTTTAATATCTGTTTGTGATTAGGGATTAAAGTCAATAAAAGAAGGAGATCAAATACAGAGGCCTAAAAGAAGTGTCTGCACAAAACCAGTGTGTGTGTCTGCATCTGTTCTTGTGTGTGTGTCTGTGTGTGAGAGGGAGGTCTGCATCTGTTCGTGTGTGTGTCTGTGTGTGAGAGGGAGAGACAGAGAGAGAGAGAGAGAAAGAGAGTTTGCTTCCATAAATTCTTATGCTGGATAACAATGTCCCAGATGCTGCGCCTGGAGCAAGGATCAACACCTGTGGTGGGTTCATCTAGAACTACCAAGCGAGAGCCTCCGATGAAGGCGATGGAGATTGACAGTTTGCGCTTCATACCACCCGACAGGGTGCCCACCCGCTTGTGTCTGTGAGCATACATGCCTGTCTCCTCCAGGATCCTGAGAGGGAAATCAATGAAGGTGTGTGAGACACAAACTCACGTTAACACAACAGTGTTCTTTTCTTTTCATTTGAGCAGGATTCAAAACTACAGCTGAGTGATTTCATCAGTAAGACAGAAACAAGGGAACCAGAGAGAGGTTGAGGTTTTTGTCTTCAGGTTTAGCCTTATTGGTGCTACTTTTGTCATGAGAAAATCAGAATCCAGAAATAGACTCATGACGCAACCGAGGTTTTCAGTCTGCAGCTTAATGATGCTTCAGAATGAAAAATGATTTTTTTTTTTTTGCTTCCATAAATGTATCCAGTACGATGCAAAGGAGCAAAAAGAGATAAAAGTAATTTTCTGGTGGGAAATAGTGGGCTTGAATTATTACACAGCTCTTGAGAGACTAAAGTGAATAATTACCCATTTTTAACATGAGGAATAATTTTGGCACCAAAGCCGTGGGATACTGTCCTTATAAATTATAGCAAGTACAGGGGGTAAAATCTGGTGCTGACCATGTCTGAAGATTACAATTTTTAGATTTCCCTTGGGTAAATCCTTCGCTTGCTGAGTTTGAGGACTGACTAATGTTCACTGTTAAACTTAAACGGCCTTAAGCTATATTTTGTTTTTATTGGAGGAACATGACATCTATTGGCCTTAGGAAAACCATTTATTTGATGTCAGGGTGCAAATCAGCAGCGACAGATAGGATGGCACCACGACATCATACTCCTGATATCATCCTAAACTCCCAGGGATAAAACTGAGCTTATACTACTGCATGAGAACACGGATGGCTCACGCTCGGACTTGTTCACGCAGCACTCCTTGTGACCACTGTGGGGCCTTGATCTGGCCGTACAGCAGCAGGTGCTCTTTGGCAGTCATGTGGTCGAAGAGGACGTCGTACTGCATGCAGACACCCATTTCTTTGCGGATGTCATCGATGTTGTTCTGCATGTCTCTGCCATAAACATCAATCGAGCCGGACGACGGGGCGTAAAGGCCGGTCAGGAGAGACCTTAACATATTCACAGGGAGCAGCGTTAATTGTACAGGTGCCATAAAAAAAACCAACTTTTATCAAATTTAAACAAATTATTTCCATTGTGATATGTTATGCTATGATTCAGCTACTGGATTGTTTCAAACTGCAAAAATGAAAAACAAGTGATCTTGCTTTTAGCAGCAGAACCTTGACATAAACAAAGTTCCTACACCGTCCATGAACGGGAATCACTTAATCACAGTGTTCAAAGATGTGATGAAACTGTGTCAAAAAGTGGGAAATATCATGCCACACGTACATGGTGGTGGTTTTGCCAGCTCCGTTGTGGCCGAGCAGTGACGTGACATGGCCCTCGCGGAAGGAAATGTTGAGATCTTGAACGGCTGCTCTGTCACCGTAGATCTTGCTCAGACCACGAACAACAACACCCACTGGGAGCTCTGTGAATTCTTCACTGGCCTGGAATGAAAGTGTGTTTTGGCCTGAGAAAGACAGGGAGACACAGGCAGTTTGTAAATCAAACCAAGAGAGGACAGGTATTAAAAGAAGAGCAAAGAAACAATATAAACAAGGACTTGGGTTTAGAAAAAAAAACAAACAATGATGACACACCGTGAAATGTAAGACATTTTGTTCTCCCACCAAATACAACACCACAGGCGACATGGCAATATTGCCATGTCACTTTTCCTGCAATGGCATGTCTACCTTTTTCCTTGTCATTGGAGAACACGGGCTGGTTTTTCTGCAGGATGTTGGTGAAGAAGAGTCCTTTGCTTTTTTTAGTCTTTGGCTTAATGCAGCACAGGTCAGCCCAGAAGGAGGATTTGAAGGGGAAGTACCATGGATATGGAATGCCATACTTTCCTAACACAAGAGAAAAAAATGTGTTCAATCTCTTTTTTTCACATGTTGAGCAGAGGAAAGGACATATATAAGTTTATATATATAACCCAACACAAAGTGTTCAGCCGACTTGTTTAGCTGGATCCCTGGTTTAAAATTGTTTGGCGGAAAAAACATCTAAAGAATGATGATGATTTTGAATAGAAGTGCTTCAGGTTTACCTGGGAAGACCATGCGTACGTAAGCACCGATGATGAAGTAGAGTATGGAGTCGATGAGTATCAGCCAGCACAGCCAACCAAAGGAGCATGTGTCACCAGCAATGGGTGATGTATAGGAGTTGCTCCAGTGAATTCCTGATGCACATAGAAGATATTCACATGTATTTCTGGTTACTCCTCCTGTTTGTTTGATGGCAGTCAAAGCCCTGCCTGCACTTACCTTCTCCTTGGGACTCGTATCGGGAAACATATTGACTGGCATAGCTGAAGCAGGTGGGAGAAAACAAGCTCTGGAAAAAAGAAGAGAAAAATTAGAGAAATAAAGAAAAGTGGTAGATGAAAAAAACATCTTCTTTGTGGAAATTGTACTCAAATTTACACTTGACATCTCCATGAAGTGGACTATTTCAAAAGCATTTTCTTTGACATCTTAGGAGGAATTTTGTTCAAAGAGAAAACTTCTGTGCTCAGATGCTACACTGAAGGGTAAATAACATCCAAGCCTGACAGAGAAAAACAAGTGAAGCTAAAATCCACATTCTGATAACATGAAGTGACATTTATGAGACTGTGGATGTAAAACTGAATCAGGTAAATTGTTTTCTTGAGGCAGATTAAACACATGTTGGAAAACTGTAAAAACTGTACAGGCAAAAGCACAAAGAAATGTGATTTGATTTCTAAATGTTCTTATTCATTCTTTGTATACACTTTAAGATGTCAGCGTCTTTCACAGCATGTTACACTGTCCATTACGCTGTTATGACACATTAATTAAAGCACAAATGCAACAGTATAAGCTACTCAAAGAACACTGTGACTCAGGCCAAATAAAGGTTCACCACAAAAAAGCTGCCAATCTGAAGTATGTGAGAAGCTGAGCTCACAAACTTATTACAACACAAGCCAACCTTATTGTAAAGGGACTTTGTGACACGTTTATGTATTATTTATTATCTGATACAACAGTTCCCAGAGTAGTGGATTACAGAATAGGTTATTTCTTAAAATAACTAAGTCCTAAAGTTTTTTTCCTTCTTTATGAATAAAATTTATAAAAACAAACAAATAATTACTAGATAAACAGATAAATCCTGCAAGGATTATGTGGTATATGATGGATGAATAGATTAAAAGAGAGCTTAGTAACCTAAATGGTTTTTGACTCATACTAAACATAGAGAACAACAATATTACTGCCCCTCAAGGAACTGTGGTAACAACAACAACAGCATTACTTGTGCTGATTCTGTCAGCAACACTGGCCAATAGGAATGATGAAGAAGGTCAAACGGTTACTCACCACAAAACTCTTCAGGGAAAAGCTGAGATTTGCCTCCAGGGCCATGACTATGATGAAAGGGAAGAAGCAGAGGATGTAGACCAGGCTGCCACTCAAGCCGGCGATGTAGGTCTTGTCGAAGAAGGAGCTGACCAGGTAGCTGAAGGCAATGACGCTCAAGCCGTAGTCACAGAAATACAGGAACAGGAGGAAGCCGTCGCTGTTGGGCAGGATTTTGCCGTATGTCATCACCAGGGTGAGGACGATGATGGTCAACACCAGGTATGCAGCACACTCTATGAACCAGGCAAAGAAGTGGCTGATGGGGTTGACTCCCATCATCTTCATGTACTGTGGGACAAGAAAGGAAACAAAGTTGGGTGGACACAAGTACTCCATCCAAATACTTGTACTATTTCATATACTGCATAGGAAGTCTAATTGTCTTACTGTAGTTGGTTTAAGTTGACAATCATTTGACAATAAGAACTAATGGAGTAAGACTTACTGTAAGATTCAATCTGTTCTGATTTTAGCAATTTAACAAAAAGGCACCATAAGGGTAAACACACGCTCAGATGTTTTTATATGCTGCATTTCATTTGAACTTAATTTGTATTCATGAACAAGAAAGAATACAGTTGATTAAAATTGTGTGTGGTGTTTTTAATAATAATTTTAATTAGTTGAAAAAATATTTTATCAGGGGACCCCATTTGAATTCTCGACGGCCCCACATGGTTCTTACAATCCCAAGGATGAAAAACTGGTCGAATGTAATGACAGAACAATTTTTTCTTGAAATATTAACTGAATCCTAATATGAAAATGCATCATTAATGGTACTCGCCGAGTACACAAATATAAATACTTGTATCCCTTTTTGGTTTGTAAATTGATATTAGGAAACACCAGTGGGAAATCCACTGAGGCCAGAGGAAAAGCAGGGTTCATACCTCGTGTAATCTCAGTTCTCTCTCATGCACAAGTTTCTTCACAAAGTCAGCCACAAACAGAACCCAGGCTAACATCAGCATGAATGGGAAGACAAACGTGATGGCCTCCAGGTATCTGGGGAATACAGAAATGCCAAGAATTTGTCAAATGCATAGAAAAGCAACAGTCAATCTCTGTCAAAAACCAAAGACGAAAAAACCCCATCATTCTTCGTCTGGTAAATAGACAGATGCAGAGTGGAGGAGTAAAACAGAGAGATAGGATAGAGGACGATGACAGCAACGTTCTGATCTTGTGGAATTATGCAGAGTAAATCCTTCTCTATTAGTTTCTGCCGATGATAAATGTGAATTCTCGGAATTTTTAACAACACACGTCCATATTTCACAGCTATCATATCGGATTGTGAGTTGAGTAATAAATCTGAAAAACAGAGAGGCGAGAGTGGTGATATCTAACGGTGGTTCACAGGGCAGACGTAGACAGTGGCCCACTGCAGCTTCTCAGATGAGATATCAACACTGTCTTGAGGTAAAGCCAGCATGAAAACAAGGCATAATAAGTTCCAACGTGATTTAGTGTACACAACATTATGTGTCACTGCAGTCAATTCCAAACCCTTGTTGCGTTGTTTATGAACGAGTGGATATCGAAGGCCCTGGAGAGTGTCTGCGTTTATAGTTGTACAGAAAAAGGCAAGGTGTTTCACATAGTGCAGAGTCAATTATCAAGTGAAATGTTCTTGTGTTCATTGTTTCCCAATGAGCACAAGAACACAAGTGGGAAACAAATAATGAAAGAGCACTTATTCCACATCACCTCCTGCTCAGGGATGCTGTGTATCTTTCACTTTATTACACTTTCATGCTCGTGTCCATTCACAAATTTACTGTGCATCTGTGTTTTGTATGTGTGTGTGTGTATTCAAGCCAGTGAGTTAAGGCAACTCACTCGTCACGGAGATGGCATGGGTAAGGGAAGGGCTGCAGCTGGACAGCTGGCTCTGTTACTTTCTCCCCAGCGTGAGTTTCAATGATCGCTCTGTCAATGTTTTCCTGCAGGTAAATGAATCCCCTGTTGTAGCGCATTGTCAGGCCGGCAAATATGTGTGGGTCTTTGATGAAGAAGGGCTCCCGGACTCTGTCTGTGCGCATGACGTTATCCATATGCATGCGGATTGTGTATTTGACTTTGGGAGGCAGGGCAGATGTGGATGAGGCGGCAGATGATCTGGTGTGGCGGTTCTTGGATGACTCTTCTTCTTGGGGAAGCTTGAAGATGACACCTTTAAAAACAAATGCACTTCATTTAGACACACTGAAACATTGGGATACGGGATAAAAGCACCATCTGTCCTGACTAGATCTCAACTACATCCTGTTGATCTTCGTGTTGTTGACTGTCACTTATTAGCACCGCAGACAGGTAAGGTAAGGCATAGAGTGAAATACACCGCAGCTTGTGACAAGCAAAGTCAAGGCATTTAGCACAAGATGGCAGCATTCAGATGCATGCATTTTGTCAGAATGTACAAAGTGTCTAAACACTCTATACAGTCTGCATTATATTATATTATATTATATTATATTATATTATATTATAATATAAATATAAAAAGAAATACTGTTTTTTTTTCTGTTACGTATGATCTGTGCATGCTGCTGGACCTATTATGCTAATTCTTCCTAAGTTTTAGGACATCCTGGTGTAAACACACACCTGCATTCAGTAGTCAATATAAATTGTGACATTGTGTCCACCTGTATTTTCATATTCGCACTACATTTTACACATTTTGTTAGTTAAAGAGATGGTTACACTGATAAACAGTAATTAAGAATGAAGACTGTGACGATGGAATGAATCAATACAGCAGCAGGGAGAGTTTACCACGAGTGTGGGTCACAAGATGAGTCTGGATGGACATTTTTCTGCCCATAAAAAGTTTGTTTAATGCTGGCTGATCACAGACACTAGGCAGCTTGTAAAAAAGATATTTAAAAGGTAGAAAGGAAATAAGAACCAGATCACAGGAAAACATTAATTTGGATGGTGAGGTGTCTGAAATCAGTGCCTAAAATGTTTAAATGGAGCTTTAAAGCTGTCAGTGTCTTTTATGGGCTGGTTGAGCTCTGGCTCTTATTACTGAAAACAAACTGAATAAAAAACTCAAATTTAATTCAGGAAAATAGAGGAATTACGTAATCTGCTAGAATAAATTTCAAGTTATCTTTACTTTGCTCCATATTAAAAATAAACATTTTAGACATCTCTTACTTAAAACCACAATGTTCACTCACTTGCATACAGACTGCGATTTTTCGCAAGATCCTGAGCTGCATCATTAAGCTCCTCTGCAGAGTTGTAGCCACGGTAACGGTCGAACTTGATACAGGAGGACAAGTCCACCATCAGATTGGACAAGGTGGTGATTTGTTTCAGCAAGTACTTGTTCTGTTCCAGCAATCCTGTCATGTTAGCTTCAGAAAAAAAAAGAAGAAATTATTCTTTCTGTTTGCCAACAAAAAGAAAAGTGCCATTGTATTCTATTTATAAAATATTTAAATGAAGCACTAATAAAAATGCAATGTAATTATGAACAAGGCCTCGATAGCCAAAACATGTTGAAATAGTGTTGCTTCAATGAGAAACAATCAAAAATATTGAAATGAGCACAGAAGTTTAACAGAAGAAAAAGTCTAATTTTCTAACAATGTGGCAATTTAAAGGAGGACTTAAAGGATCCCCACTTACAGAAGTTGCTGAGTGTGTCTTTCATTTTGTCAACATCAATGTCTGTCTGCATCTGGATGAAATTCTTTACAAAGGAGTTGCTGAGGGAACTCTGACAGGAGGAGAGACAGCAGGAGAGAGATAGAAGGGATGAAATGAAAAACAACATCAAGATTCACAGTTGCTGAGACACGAACGACCGCTGCACTGCATGTTTATCACTAGACTTTTGGATGACAGCTGCTGTGGTCAGACATGCAGAACACAACTCAACAATTGTCATACCTGCAGCATTGGCAATGTCTGGCCGAGGATTTCTGCAGAGTTTACGATGTAGTTGGAGGATTCGAGCCACTCTTCGGAGTTCTTCCTCAGATTTGCAAAATCGTGCAGGGTTGCATTTGACTTGAAAGGGAGAAGACAAGGGAAAAGATAATGTGGTAAGATTCAGGTAAAATAGTGTGTGCTACTAAAAAATAAAGTCAAACTGGGTTCAAATTCAACCGAGGAAGGAAAATGTGTCAGTGGTCAGTTGGGAAAGCCGGACACACTCGTAGCATGAAAAGCAAACAGTGTGAAGACCAGGGATCTGAAGGATTTGGAACATAAAGTTCATGGTCGTCTTGGAGTTACTAACAGACAAGCTGTTGTCAGTGAGAGACCTGACCTGAGAAGCTCAGGAACAGGAACAGTGACATCTATATACAGGGGCAGTTAAGAGGCAAAGCTTACATTCTGTAGCATATGTGGTGCTAATAATAATACAAAAGGTCAGTGTCAGACATGAGAACTGGTTACATTATACTTATAAAAATGACAATGACTTTAATAAGAGTGGGCTAAAAGGTGCACAGAAAAAAAACTGTAAAAAACCAACAGAAGTGTCAAACAGAAAAGAAGGTGTAGTGTATACCTTCTCCATTATGTCCCTGGTGAGGGGTGTATCAGGTGTGTACAGGATGTGTCCCATTAGCATGGGTTTGAGGAAGGCCCAGGCAATTGCGCCCCCTGTGGTGTTCACCATGTCCAGATACATGTTCATACAGAACGGTGCTGCACAAGAACAGAAGAGAGAGAAAAAAGTGTTGGAAAATAATTTAAAATTTTCATTTATAACAATGCTGTGACTGGATATAAAAAAGAAAATCTAGAAGAAAAAAAACCAAAACAAGTTATACACTCATTAACTTGACAACAGTGTCTACAGCCCTCAGCCTATATGCTGACTGACTCACTCATGTTTAATCTTTAAACAGTTTCAACAATACTTAATGTGAGAATAAATTCTTTTGCTAGTTTAGGTCTTTGGCAGCATAAGCCAATGGTAAGAAAGGTAAAACAAAGCCAGCCTTAGTCATCCATCTTAAGTACTTTGTGAATCCTTGAGCAAGCAAACTGAAAATGAACCTTTTTAAAGATTGATACACAACCTCTTTGTGCATTCTGCCCAGTTTCTTTTCATGTTTTTGGGAAATGAGGAGACAAAAACATCCATTCAGCGGATTCAAACGTTCACATACTGGCATTTCGTGGAATCTTGAACCTCTCAATCATCTCCTCCCTCTTTTGGTTACTGTGCACTGAGGGGTCGCTGTGTGATGCGGTGGTCAGTTTGGAGATTCCAAACAGAGCCAGGATGCCTTTGCTGCACAACGCTCTAGACAGAGTGACAAAGGTGGCATGGCTGGACATGCTGGACTTCATTCCTCTGGACATCTGGTAGAAAGACATTGTCATATCAGCATTCACTAATTTTCAAATGTGTAATCTGATAAGAACCCGCCCCAGTGGTGAGGAGCACGTACAAGGCTGAATTCGTCGCTGGCTCCCAGGTTGAGGTCATCGACAGACAGCAGGTAGGTCTGTAGCTGATTAATGGCAGGAATGATTTTGCTCATCATGTCTGTTATCATCTTGAGCATTTGAAGCATGGCTGCGACCAGGCTCTGGACTTCTTCAGACAACACCAACTGAAATTAAAAAAAGATAACATTTAAACACACACTATATGTATGATCTTTTTCTCTCTTTGGTTCACTCTGAGCTTTACAAACAGCAAGACATTTGTAACAATATAAATACTTATTTACTGGTAAAAAAGTGAAATCTAACAACAAGAGACTTACTCTGTACATGACTCTCTTCATGTTGACGTGTTGAGACATCAGCACTGTAAAGGTGTACCAATCTTGTGCACACATAGAGCAGAAGGTCTCAAAGATGACCACATCTGTAGGTTTCATGTCCATGAATGCTGTGGAATTGCACTGATGCAGGCTGACAAACCACGACAGGATCTGTGCAAAAAAGATTAGGGTAAAAAGGGCTAGCATTTGTAAATACAACTCTGCTGTGCATCAGTACTGTTTATCCTGGTTGTTGTTATGCAGGTACTGCAACTCATATTCCTGAAAATTTGGTTCTTATTGATACTCCTCTATGACCACAGGAGGGCACTACTTACAACTTAACACTGCTATTGTCCCACTGAAAAACTTTCAATCAAAAACATAACTTCTTAAGAGCATCACATGACGGGAGAGTTCTTTGGTGCTCTCTTAACACACCGCCATCCTGCCAGTGTCAGGAATTGAACCGACAATAACAAGGGCAATCTATGCCAATGAAAAAGGGGAATTGTATTGTATATCGGTCGGTAAATCTGGGAACATGATTTGTCGATACTACGAGGACTCTGGTTTGATGAGGGGTAGACGAGGATGCAGTGGACTCACCTCTAAATTTCTGTTTGGTAGAGTTGTGTTCATCAGCAGGTGCAGAGCAGCCAAATCAAAATTCATGTGTCGCTGCACATCCATAACGAAGGCAGTTTGATTTTTCAGCAACATGCCAACAGTCAATTCTCCTGTAAAAGTCACATTGATGAAATCATTCATTTAAACGTAATTTCAAACAAAATGTTTTTGCACTTGGTTTTTCACATTAACTGCAGAAATGTTTGTAGATAGACTTTTTTTTTAAACAAACAGAGGAATCAGAAACAAAAGGACAAAACAAACGACTGTTTTAGGAGACAAATCTGATCCACAGGTTAAATGAAATGAGCAGTGGGTTGTTATGGAAAAAGGGTGATATGCTTTGAAGTACCCTTTTTTAACATTCTCAAATCAAATGTGAACATGGCCTTAAAGTGACACCGTTTATATATAATGGTTGTCAGAATAACAAACTAAAATGCCACTTATTTTCCAGACGTCTGTATTTCGTGGCAGAAACATTAATTACTAAAACTTTAAAACACATCAAATCAATAAACAAGCGAGTGGATAAAATTATCAGCACCGACAACATATTCAAAACAGACTGCTTAAGCAGTATGGATATTTGCTTTGTTGGCTGTTGGTTCGTACCTCTCTATACAATATTCCAACCACATTAGTTGTACAACATTAGTATTACATTAACATTGCTCTTCAATAAAAAAATGTAATATTAAGTAATATTTCATAATATGATACTATTTTATAATATTATAATCATAATCTGTTTTTACTACTACTAAAAAAAACCCCAAATGGCCAGAAAGTGGGAAATGTGTAGTAAAAAAACCTAAATGGCCAGAAAGTGGGAAATGTGTAGTAAAGCTTGTAAAATAAAACATAATAAATGATAATAATAAAAAAAACTGTTTGGAAAAATACAATATGAATATTTAAAAAAATAAGAACAAAATATTCTTAAGTTGCTAATACTTTTTGTGCTGTAGTCAAACGTCTCACCTGGGGAAGTGACGTTAATGTTGAGAGAGTGTAGACCGCTGAAGTTAAAGCCCATGTTCTGCGTCAACACAGAGCTCCTACAAATCACACACAAAGGACAGGAACTATAAATCCATATTAATGTTTAAAAAATTTCAACAAAACCATGACTGGTTAAAAACAAGCAAATTTTTTTAACTCCCCTTAAATTGTAAACTAGATACTAGTATTGGAAAAATAAAAAAAATGAAATAGGTTTACATCAAAAAATATATATAATCAAATCCATTTAGTAAATAGTAATTGTAATACCAGTTGCCCTGGACACTGTAGGTTTTAGGATTGCCAATGAATGTCTGGAACATGGCCTCAGCCAGAGTTGACGAGTTTGTCACCAGAAGGTCGAGCAGCCCCTGCAGGCTGGGTAGGATGGTGTTACACAGTTGTCCAGGCTCAATGGAAAGGAACAGCAGTAACTGCTGCATCTGCTCTTTAGTTTCCAGGGTGCATATCTGCAACAAATGAGTTACAGGAACACCAACATTACATCTGTCCTCCTTTTTATCCATCATAAAGGTGTGAAATTGGCTGCGAGTAGTGACCTGTCTTCTCAGAAATTCGAGTTTCTCTTTGAATTCCGGGTCTGTTGGACTGATCTGGAAAAGCTCACCGATGGTTTGCAACGTGTCCTCCACAAAGAACAGGTTCTCTGTGAAAGGAGGGGAGAGGTTACTGGAAAAGACAGGAAGATGGAGTGGACAAGGGCAAGGAGGGCAACGAGGTCGGTGAGGTGACAGAAAAACACCACTGGGATAGTGGGCTTCATTATGACTCCTGCCAAGGGGCTGCCTTGACAGGTAGCATCCCGCACAATGTTTCTGTTAAAAACAAGATCTGCTAGCGAAGTGAGCTAGATGCAATAAATCCCATCTAAAATTGAATGCGATGCATTAAAATAAATTCAACAAAACTGAACATTTGTTGAATGGAAGGATGGTTTTACACATGCAGTTGAATCTGTGAGTGTGAAAACCGTGCAGAGAAATAAAGCAGATACTGCTTACAAAGGTATTCTATGCAGTAAAATTATCACACAAACACAGACGTCAATTAAAAGGAGGTCAAAGTTGCCCACTTCAGGGAGCGTTAGGGGAGGCGTTTAGCAGAGGCAGACAGCGTAAGTGATTGAATCCTACTTTGCTAATTAGATTTAAAAAGGTGCTGAGTGTCTTTTTACTGGAAAAGTGCCATGTGGCCCTGAGCTATTTGGGAACTCCAGCTAAGACGGTGTGAAGTCCTATTACTCATATCTCCACAGTGGGCCATGTCTTTCCTTAATCATGTTTACAGCAACAACAACAGAGGCATCAGGAACACATTTAATGGACTTCCCATGGTCTCACAGTAGCCACGAAGGTCAGAGGAACAGGGGGCGCCATTCAAGCTGTGTGACTGTGTGACCATACATTCATTAGGTGTCACAGCACTAATGTAAATATAAACTTTTATAAACCCTTTATTCTATAACAAAAACCTTAAGAATTTCTTTTAGATGTCAGGGTCATTATTTTCACCTTGGGTGGGGGGGGAGGTCCATGAATGAAGTACAATTATATTTTCTTTCAACATTGTCAGAGGAGGACAGCCACACTGAGTAATGGGAGCTCTGCGCTACAAAGGGCCGAAGAGGGCGGGACACTTCTTACCTTTTTGTCAGTTACTGGTCGTCAAAAACAAAATAATCTGGGTTTTTTTTTACCATAATACAGACATATAACACATCTGGACTCTAATGTCACCTTGAGTTTCATTGGCCAGAGCCCTGGTGATATTCTTGAGCAAGGAGGCGAGTGGGAAGTCATCCGGAATCCTTTCCACAGCATTCACCAGGAGATCCATTGATGACCTGAGGGAAATTACATTAAGTCTGTTAATTAAATAAGAGCCCACATGGGTTAATATCACGTTATACGGGTATTAAATATATAAAACAAGATCAAAAGGCTTGATTTTTCGATACTTTGGGAAAGGATTACATTATATTAAAAACAATACTCCAGCTACTCATATATTTGAAATGAATATTTTATAAAAGCAAAAACACCTACATTTCTAAAGCACCAGGCAGAGTTAGAAAAGAGAACACCCCCAGGGCTGCATCTATTGTTTCTTCTCTCGAGGTGTCCAAACCCCAGTGCATGGCACTGGATCCTTTCAGCACCACACTCAGATCAGGATTGGCAAAAAACATGTGGAGAGTCTCCATGACTTCTCCTGTGCTGGGTGGAGCAGAAAGGGCTTCGAACAGAGCAGGGTAGTCAATGTAGAACAGGTCTATGAAGTCATCAATGGGGCTGCTGGGTTGCATCACTGGGGCCTCACGTCTACGTCTGGGCCTCACGGTGTAGTTACTGCTGGCCCCTTCTGGCATATACATCCCGTAGTGGTGACCCATCGGTGGCAGAATGGCACCAGTACTCACCAGCTGTCTCAGCATTTCAATGATGTTTCCAGCGAGGTCTTCAAAGAGCTCTGAATCAGCTGGCATCGCTGCGCTCACCTTGTTCACGATAGACAAGGCACACCGGAGGATGTCATAAATCCTGGGGAGCGCCTGCATCAACAGGTCGACTCCAGAGGCTGGGGTGGAGGTCAACCACGTCGACAAGTCCAACACCTTCTTTATCAACAAGGTTGTTTCATTTGACATCAGAAGTTCCTCCATAGCTTGGTACACCATGGGATCTTCGCCGAAAACCTTCTGGTTAGTCAACTCTGTGACTATTTGTCTCAGCATGTCAGTGATGGAGCTCTCGTTGAGTTTGGAGAAGTTCCCCAACATCATTGACATCATGTCATGTGAGGTCATGTTGGCAGAGGTGAGGAAGATCATGGCAGTCTGTTTGAAGAAGTCCTCTGAGCTGTTGCCTTTGGCGAGGTGGGCGTTCTTGACCAAGTGGACCAGTACTTTCTCTACAGCATTCATGTAAGGATGGAGGAGCGGGGCCTCGTTAGCAAGCTGGGCTGAGAGCATGCTGATGGAGTTCAAGCTGTAGAGGATAGATTGTGTCAGGTTAGGTTAATTCTGCATTTAAAACACATTCATATGAAAAGTGTGAAGACCATACGGTTGTAGCATGCAGCTTATGGTTCACAATAAAATACGTATTACATAGTTTATTTGAGTACCTCAAAATTGGGTAATTTCCTTGTGCTAATAAATTATATTAAAACTTGAAGCGGTTGCTTGGTCATTCAGTTAAACAGCAATATAAATGGTTAGAAGTCTTCTCAATGACAATATAAACTGATTGGTTGAAAATCAAAACATTCTGCCTGTGTCAAATTACAGCTAGTTTTGTTGAGCAGATTTTTGATAAAGGGAAATTGCGACAATAATTGTCCACGTGTCTCAAATTACTTAAAAATGATCAAACATGTGGTCTATGCTAAATTCAAGTCCTTCAGGGTTCCCATGCATTACCAAAGGTCATAATTACATTTCTATTTTTTTTTTTTCAAAACGTGTACTGTCTTTTGGAATTGTTGTTTGCACATTTTGTAAGATAAGCAACTCATCATCAATAAAAAATCCAATAGGGTGACGTTTCTTCTGTTTCTTCAATCAAGTTTTATGATTTGGTCCTCGGAGTATAGTGAAGTCTTTCAACCGTGAGAAATGATCTATAATGTGTGTAGTCAGACCTGATTGATTTCCTGTATACACAGAATGTGATCATTATCACCGTGCCCCGCTCATTATTGCTGCTGGCGTATAAAGGGAAATCAATTTTAAAAGGATATCACACTTAGCTGAATCATGGTTAAGCCACTATCTGTGGAAGCTTTTCCTGTTTTCAGCCAGACCCGCATTAAATTAATCACACTGAATTGCAAATGTGGCCGGTCCACTTCCTTGTGCAAGTGTGTGAGTGAGAGAGAGAATCAAACTGACTTGACTGATTGTGAGTAACGTAGCCATAAATAGGGCAGTTTGCACCGTATAGAGATGAGCCTTTGTCCAAGAGGCTGTATAGACATGTTCTGTGATTACCTTGGAAATGCACAGAACATTTCCACAATCAGCTCTGGTAAAAAAAAAAAAAAATGACTGCACTTTGTTGTGTGCACAGTTGCACTCCAACTGTATATGCGTACACTGCATCACTCTGTCCTGCTATGGCAACAGTGCAGCCTGTTCTGACTTACCTAACAGCAACCTGTTTCCCTGAAAGAATATTCTTATAGAGATTGTGAATATTTTGCGATATAGACAGTCACCTTTGTTGTAACTGTGCCTCCTGGAGCTGTTTGTACCAGTGATGCTCTACTTCAGGGCTTACACGCTGCCCTGTCATCAAGAAGAGACCTTCGGACACAGTTCTGATGAGATTCTTTGTTCCCTGTGTTTGGCTAAGAGCGGCTTGGCACAGAGATTGTAAGGCCACCATGATTCTGGCCGCTGTGGCGTTCACAGTCGTTGGTTCCACACCCATGTGCTGTTCAAACAACATAAAAAAGAATTGAACTATTAGCGGCTGGCTTGCTTTCTCTATGTGCCAACACTGCCACCAAGTGGCATACTACTGTTATGACACTTAAGTAACACATTTTTAGGGGGAAAATTATATCAAATAGTGTACTAAATCAGAGAAAATTATATTAATAGATACTGTTTATTAGATATATATTTTTCGATTTCTCCATAATACTCACCGGAAGCTGGAGTTGAACACTCAGGAGTGCAGCGTAATTCTCTGCAACAGGCTGCAGTTCAACGTTGCACCACGCAGACATGGTTGCATTGCTCAGCCCGACTGCTATCCTTACTGGTTCCCATATCTGGAGAGCTTCACTGCAATCCAATGTGCCATTAGACTTGAATGAGGAGAAGACAAAAACAACAAGAAGAAACAATCATTGTGTTTCACTGGCATTGTTAAATGAAAACCAGTTCACAGCACTAGTTACAGAACAAAGTGCATGGGCAACAAAAGACGGCAACAAAAGACAACAGAAAACACAGGGGAAATATCATAATCTCTCCACTGTGGCAGTTTCAGAATGGAAAGAAAAGGGTAGGCGTCTCACACAGGTATCATCACCTCTCACACACGCACACACACAAAAACAACAACAAAACTGTGGCCAGATGAAACAGACACCATCGTTTTTTTCTCAGGTTCAAAATACCATCATTTTACTTTATAAAAAGAATCCATATGAAAAGAGTTAATTTAAAAAACATGATATTTTTTAGATTTTTTTTCATTACTGACATTGACCCACTAAATTATTTAATAGTGAATAGTAGTAGAGAAAAGTACATATCGCTGAAGATTGAATACTTCAACTTTCCAAGTTGTTTAACTACCCTGTATTAACTATGTAGTATCAACAAATCTTTTTATTTTTAACCACATTTGACATCTACCTGACCACCTACATGCTTAAAAAATATCAACAGAAAGTGACATGGCACATTCTATAAGAAAAATGAAATGCAGCTGTAAAGATAACAACAGCAATCTAACCTGCTGGACTGCCTGCATTGTTTGTTCTACAGAACGCTGAATGCCTTCCATGACCACTGATGCGTTCATGTGAGTGTTGTTCATAGCCTGTAAAACGTCATTCATCAAGGACGCCACAGCCAATTCTAGGCCTCGTGTCATCACTGAGAAGAGGAGAACAAAAGTGAATCAAGATGGGCGGACCAGACATGAAGATATAGTCAACATAGAATTCAACATGAACGATATGCATTCTAAAACTCATAAAATCTCGAAAAAAAAATATTATTATAAAAAACACTATTAACTATTACTATAAACTATTATAAAACGTAATTAAATGTATTCATACAACAGCATTAACACTTTTAAGTAGAGAATTACACTTTACTGACAACCAGCTATGGGCCGCGTATGGGTGATTCGTGGGCCATAAGTGGCCCAAGGGCCAGGAGTTTAAGACCGCTGGTGTAGTGTGTCCAATTAACCTTAGCTGTACCTCAGAAGAGTACCTCAGAAAACCAGTACTCAAGCACAGGGTAAACAAGCCAACTGCATAAAACGTTACCACCGGGGATTGAACCAGTGACCTTGCCATATAGAGACACCACTGTCAAAAGTCATTAAACTGTAGCCTTGTCTACTTTATTTTTAATTATAATATGTTTAAAAAAACATTCTGTATTGGTTCTGCTCTTAAACACTGTAACACTTTGTCAGTTTACTCACTCTTCGCAGCTTCCATGGAAATCACCATGTTTCCAATAGTTCTTTCGAAAAGCGGGACAGCAGATGAAATGTTGTGTAATAACGCGGTTCCGTTGATGGATGACAGCAGGGCCTCCAGCATCTCTTCCACTCTGTGATAAAATATGGGGTATTTGTCTAACTGCAGTTGAGCACTACAACTGTTTGGTCAAACAGTACACAGCATGTAACCCGGTAGAACCTACTTGTGCCACATGTCTTGTTCATCCTGTCCTTTCATCACCTGACTTATCAATGGAGAAAGCTGACCCATGAGTTTTAGCGACAGAACAACTGAGGGAGGAATCTCCGGGAACGCCGTCATTATCATGCTGACCACTTGGCTCATCTGACAACAAGTGAAAAAAAGGCATTAACAAGAGTTGAGTTTACCAAACATTACATTTTCAAACAATTCCAGTGATAGTCTAAAGGTCAAGCGAGGACTTGCAGCATGTACCCATAGACCTGATAGGACAAATGCAGGATCACACACTTTGTTTTCGCTCTGTCTGCGATCTCCAACGATACTACATTACAAAACCAGGGCGTGAACCGCATATTTCACTCTCATCAGAGATCATCAGCAATTTTTAAATCAACGTGATGTTGATGTTCATTTCTTGACAAGTGACCATAACCAACACAGAAGATCTTACCTGTCCGATAATCATGGGCACGTTCTCTGGAGATGCATTCTCAAAACTCAATGGACTCAAATATACTAAAAAAAGAAAGAAAAAGAATATATATATTATTCATACAGTGGTCACAAATTTCAAACTAAAAATATACACAGAGATGATGTTTTTGGTTTTTTTTGCATGTTTGCACAGTATGATATCCATCTCTCAGACTGTGCAGTGTCATTCCTGAAATAATCAGGATTCACCATCTCCACCTGTTGACAGCTGACTTGCCTTGGCCAGAGTTTAGGATGGACTCAGTGATGTTGATGGCCACAGAGATGTAGGCTTGGGCAGTGGAGTTCTGGGGCAGGAGACTCAGAAGGGTTCTCATCTCATTTAGAATCCTTCACAGAAAAACAAGGCCACATGAACGTGTTAAAAAAACAACAACATTTGGTTCAAGTTTAACTGTTACAGGTTGGTTTTTATATTTTTATTATGGTTTGGACAAAAAAACATTTTGTGGTTTAAGTTGATAAAAGCATGTTAATTTAACATTGGGGTCGCTGTTGAGAAACACCACTTGTGAAAAACAAAAAACTCTGAAGCAGGGGTTCACAAAGTTGGGGGCAGTCCTTTAAAGGTGTGAAGAAATATTGATAGGAGGACAAGGAAAATAAAGTCACTGTTTTTCTATTGCTGCCATAAGGAGTAACAGCAATACTCATAATCAAACATTAGGAGGGCTCAACATTAGTCCTATCTAAACTTGTAGCCTGAAATCTGTTCATTTACTGATACAATTTTTTTCTCAATAAAAAACAGGCAACTTACAATTGATTCAGGGTCTCTGGTCCACCGCTCACAGCGATGGTCTCAAAGTACGTAGCTACCAGTCTGACTACAGAAATCAGGTATGGGGCAACCTCTTGTGGAATGGTCTGGTAGATGAGACTCTCAGTTCTACTGAGGATGAGGAGGGTGGTGTTTAGTGATGAGGAGAAGGTCATGTTACGCTGGAAAATAAACCGCAGCGAACCGTGCACAATTTCCATGATGTTTTGGAGCACAGGAGGTGGCATGGGGATCAGGGTTTGTAGAGTTTGAATTGCCTCCATGATGTTAGCCAGAAAGTAGTCACTCTGGAAGTGCCCTGTTTCCTGTACCACCACAAGAGCCTTCTTCACAGATTGGACTATACTGCTGATTGCAGAAACGTAGACCAATTCCTGATCAGTGAAAAAATGTCTCATTGTCTGCAGCAGGTGTTCAGTGTCTGTCAGCGGAGATATTGCGTCATACGGGGGATTTCCCCACTGGAGCATGTTTGAAAGGAGCAAAGTGACGTTGGGGTGTTCCATCCAGTTTTGTAGGAGATCAAGGTAGTGCCTTATTTGGGACTCGACAGCATTTAGATGGGTGGTATTCAACATATGCTCTGAGCCTACAGTGTTGATATTCATTATGATGTTATCCATTAGGCTCTCGAGAATTTTAATAGCTGTCTGGCCAATTTTCCTGATGCCCTCTTCCTCTATTGGATAGCTGAGGCTTCGAATCAGGTGCTCAATTTGGTTCTGGACAAACAATGAGAAATTGGTCTGCGACAGTTGGAGTGCCACTTGCATTTGTGTCATGTACATTAATTGTGGGACCAAATCAGAGAGCGTGCTGTTGCTGGTAATGTTTTCCAACTTGTTCAAGTACCATTGCACAATTTGCAAGTAAGCCATTTGGGCCTGTGTGGGGTTCTGCATCGTGACATTGTTCAAATACATCAGTGGGTCTGTGCTGGCCATCAGCTGTACCACACGCTCAAGCACTTTGATCTCTTTCATGATCTCAGGCGTGTCCAGGTCGTTCTCCTGGAGGACCAACTTGATTTGCTGTAAAGAGCTGTTTAAGGTTTCTGAGACTTGAATGCTTGGATAAGAGCTGTAGTTTGTCTGCAGGACTTGTGTGAATGTCGTATTGATAATTTGTTGGGTGAGAGACAATATGGTCGCCTGACCTTGGAGATCAGGGATGGCTAACAGAAATTGGTAGAGACGAAACACCAATGTTTTAACACACTCGGCCGGTACTGTTTCATTGTGTTGTGGTTCAAAACATTGGTACAGATTGACAACAGACATCGTGTTTGCCAGCAGTTCTGCTATGTTAGCAACCCCAGCAAGGGCAGCAAAGTCATTTAGCTCCTCCAGAGTTAGGTTTGACTGTCTCAGAGCGTTCTCCACATCAGATACAGAAATATTCTGTGTGTTCATAAGTAATCTGATCAAATGAAGAATCTGTCTGGATGTTTTTACAGCAGCAGCATCTTTTCGTGCCAAGAGGAGTGAGAAGACGGTTGTTGAAAGTTCTTCGTATTCCTGTGCTTGGACAAGAGAATTGGGTGTGGCCACCGTCATGATGACTGTGCCATTGGCTGACAACATCATTTCCATAATTTGATCAATGAAGGTGAAGATTTCGGAGAATTTGGCAGAAATGTCGAATCCCGCAGGAATTTGGGCCATTTCCCTCTGCAGAGCTCTAAAGTACTGGAAAAAGCGAGCAGCATCTTCCTGGACCTCAGATGGAAGCAATGCTATAAATTTCTGGATGGTGACATTTTGAGCTTTTTCTGGCCCAGCCTGAGTCAGGTTTTGAAGGAACTCTGGCGTGAGGAGGCTGAAAAACTGCTTGGAAAGAAGGTGTAAGTCAGTGACTTGTTCTGCACTCAGCTGCCCACTTGGTAACGAAACTTGATTGATTTGTCGTAGTCTGTACATTGACATGATCAGTTCTTGAAGCTGGGTTACATATGATTTAATAATTTCAGTCGGGTCACCATTGGGGGAATCAATGACATTTTTCAGGAGCTCCATTGCACTGAGTATGGCCTCGATGACACCATTTGAAGTTTTGTTCGTAAAAGGCCGGATTAGTGAACTAAAATTGGCCACGCTCTCTGGATCGAAGTAGTTTGAATAGGTGAGCAGACTGTACCCCATGATATGTGGTATGGCTAAACTGAGGTTTCCCTCCATAGAGAGAAAGCGCATTATCAAGCGCTCAAGCTCAGGCAATGTTGGGTCTGTCTCATTGAAGTTTATCAAGTGCTGCCTTTGCCTTCCTAGTTTGGTGGCAGTATCAAGCACCGTGGAGAAATTGACAGGGGTTTCACTAAAGATCAGTGCTCCTATTGGTCCCAGGCCTGCCGAACTAAATAATCCACCAATGTGTAGAGCCAAGAAGTCTGGGTCAGAGATGGTGCTGTCAGGCTGCATGGCGATTACAGTTACAAACAACTCCAGATGACGCATCAAAGACGCCATATATCCAGATACTGCTGCGCCACCAATGTTGACTTTGTTAAGAAACGTTATGGCCCCGTTATTATAGATGTCACCATATGCATTTCGCAAGAAAAGCAAAGTTCCTTTGAGAACACTGTGAGAAAAAACAGAAGCAAAAAAAGCATGTTACCTTATAAATTGCCTGTATGATGTGCGTATATAAAATAAAATGTCCTTTCGTATAGTATGTCAATAAGCCCAAATTAGCCCAAAAAATTATTATTTTTGAAACATGATCACTTACTTGACCACAGAACCTTGAGTTGGAGTCTGAAATATGATTTCAAACATTGTATCCCAATTCAAACCAGTTTCGCAACGCAGCTCAAAGGTATGGTAATCAGCCGAACCTAAGAGGTTAATTATACAGTTTTATTTCAAACATACAGGTTAACATTTTATTATTTTTAATGTCTAATCTAAATATGTATCATTAAAAAACTTTTTTTTAACTTCTATTTATCTATTTTCTATTTACAGTACAGTCAGGACTTACAGTTTGCAGTAGTGTACATGCCAGATGGCCTGTAGTTTAAAATCCAGTATAGAGCATGGAAGTAGGGTTTTGCACTGGGCCAGAAGGAACTTCTCTCTATTACTTCTGCAGTCCCCTTCATAAGCATGAAGACACTATGAGCAGATAAAAAAAGTATACAATTTTTGACATTTCAAAAATCCCAGTTTTGGTCTGTATGAAAAGCTAAAATAATGTATTGGTCAAAGTATATGATACAGTGCAGGTCAGGAGGCCAAAAAGCAAGGCACTTTTTTGAAAGACCTTTGTAGAGCAGTCCCAGAAAGGTGATGTGTGTTGTTGACTGGCATCCAGTCCATCCAGTATGCTCCACCCAGAAAGCCAGCAAGTGTCTCGATAAACACTCCAAACTGCATGCTGCTGTTGCACAACTTGTGCCACTCTGAGAGAATCATGGGAAGCGTTACATTCAACTCTGCTTGACCTTTGAATGCTTCAACCAAGCCTTGTCCCTGTGGAAAGATCATAAGAATTACATTTTAAGAGGGAAACCTAAAACTGACTTACATTTGTCACTTCCCAATATTTCATACTAGGCCAAAAAGGTTCACAGAACATTTGTTTGACACGTTGGATGGAACATAAAATCATAAATTCAAAATATTTAACATAACACCACATTAAGATAGACCAAAGAATATTCTAGAGCAAGGCTGTCAAACTCGTTTTCACCAGGAGCCAAAACTTTAAAACTAGGAGCCAGTTGTGATTAGATGACTGGGCCATATCAACAATACGGTTGCCCTCTAGGAGCCAGTTGTGATTAGATGACTGTGTAGATGTAACTACTACATAATGTATTAATTAATGTCTCTGCAATTTATTATAGAGTACAAATATTGTACATTTCTCTGTGCCATTAAACAAAATCATGAAATACGTTGATGTAATTTATAATCAATACAAGCTCAGCAGCATGGACTTTAGACCACCGGCCTTGAGTTTGACACAGGTGCTCTGTATAATTTCAAAAAGATTAAACTTTTACCTTCACAATCAACGGCAACCATTGGTTCATAATCGCCTGTTCTGAAGCATAGCTATACTGGCAGAAAAGGTTTCTCCACATGTCGATATTTATGCTCTCTGTTGCAAAAATCCACTCGAAGGGACGCAGGACATCTTCACATGACGAGTACCCAGAGTTAGAAACCTAATAATTTAAACGGAGAAGAAAGCACCAGCCATTTGTTTACGCACTTTAGAAATGTTTCACATGGTATAGCATTGGCCTAATAAAAAGCAAAAACACAGAAATGTAAAATAAAACATTGTGAAATGTGAAAAAACACCTCCTCAATGGCTTCCACCACACTGTCAACGAGGCGGCCGGCATTCATGCTGGTTGCCGACTGGTTTGTCATCAGTGTCAGAAACGTCCATTTTAAGTTGATGGCGTCTTTGAGGGCATTGTCCATTATTTCTGTAAAGTAGGTTATTTATTATTTGTTGTTTTATACAGTAATGTTTCACAAATGTAGTGAAATAGATGAACTGAAAATGGGCGGTTGAAAGTTTTGACCAGTACAAAGAAATCAAGAGAAGAAATACACACTAAAATTCACTTTTGAATGAGGTAAAAAAAGAAATGTGTGTGTGTGTGTGTGAGTGAATGTATCCGATTCCTGGATGATTTAGCTTAGTCTTACTGTTATCCACACGGCTGGGAAAGGGTGTGTTCTAGTTTTAATAGCACTAGGTTACACAGGGGAATGTAAGGTGTACTGAATGTGGCAACACAAACAAAAAGAAAGTCATTCATATCATTAACATTTGTTCTGTCTTGTTTTTTTTCCGGGAGTGTGGTAGTGTTCAGATTTCCTCTCTGTGATTTTAGATTTTTCATTACATTATTATTTGCTTAGTTTATGTTAAAACATTTTATTTAAAAAAAAAGTATTTAAAATTTTTATTTAATTAGACAAAATGTTATTTATTGTCGAAAGGGAAAAGACAATCATAATTTGTAACACTCCTTTCGTGCAAGGGTGATTAATATGAATATATAGGAATATGAAGGGAATAGAAGGAGAATACATTAACTGGTGTACGTCTTAGAAACTGTAGATAAACTGTTAGTATTGGACTGGTTACAAATGAAAGGCAAGCGATTATTTAGATAATAAATAAATTAAAATTAATTTTTACTATTGTTATTTTTATTATTTAAAATGTGTGTGAAATAATAGCCGAACACAAGGTTTAAAGAAAATCACCTGTCACATTTTCAATGGCCTGAGTTCCTGTTGCCATGGAAAAGAAGGCGGTTTTGAGGATGTTCTGAAAAACTGAGTCCACCTCAGGCACAAGTTTGACAAGCTCCATCACCACATGGCCAACTGATAAAAACCTGAGTAAAGTAAGAAGAAAAAATAATCAATAATTATCAGACATCAGTAAAACATATTTTAAGCCAAAAAACATTTTTATAAGAAAATGTCACATCAGTAGTAGTGACAGGGCATCAAATAAACCAAACAAACATTCACACTCAAATGCCTATTTTTTCTGTGAAAGAAAAACTAATTTTCTTTTATCACAATATTTTTCTTTATTTTCTTTTGCACTGCATAAAGATTAGACAACATTGCACTTACAGATCCTCCTCTATATTTTGTGGCTCTACATCTGCGGCTCTACGTTTCCTGCTCAAGTTGGATTCTCCATAATCTCCAGAAAAACTTCCAATGAGACTGTGCACAAGTCCTTTGAAGAAGGCCACATCATGGGATGCAACGCGTTTACTCCACACCAGAAGAACCTGGGAACGGCAGGGATACCGCCAGAAAGACAAATAAAAGGATATAACGTGATTATAACGTGTGAAACGCAACAAAAAAACAGTGATCAATTTTCCAATTGTAAAGATAATTTTAAGACATATTCATAACTTTATTATAGAAATAGAAGAATCAGCAAGTGTGGGAGTGCAGGCCGTGATAAGACTGATCTTGTTAATCGGTGGCACAGAGTGAAATAAAATTATCTCTGCACCATTTGTAATATGACATGTGCACATCATTGCAAGCATCACCTTGCTAATTTATGTCCAGCTGCCATTTTAGGTTAGTACTCTGAGTAATGATGGTGTGAACTAACAGCATGTGATGAGGAATAATCCCATTAGAGCACTTCTACCACAGTGGCCTCGCTAATTGGTTATGCTTGAGGTTTCTGTTCCCCAGTGTATGGCCTGGGTACTGCAGTTGCCGGTTGCCACAGCCAACAGTTCTCTACCAAGCACAGCTCAAATCTAACTGCACGCCACATGGGAATGCAAATTACAGTGGAGGTCAGGCAGAAGAGAATAAGCAAACTGCACGGCAGTGATGTGCAAAGAGTCTGCTTCAGAGAAACAGAGAAAGAGGAAGATGACATTGGATTCCCAGTATCTATCAGGTTTCCTTTTAGTTAACACATGAGTTAAGTGTACCTGCTTTGCCAGTTTGTCAGGGCTGATCCAACTGAGCAGCGTGTCCAGAGTGCCGCTGCTACATGCCGCTGACACCAACATATCACTGCTGTTTCTACACAAGTGCGAGCGCACAATGTGTCTGTCCAGCATCAGCCCCATTGCCTTTAACAGAGAAGACACAGCAATGACAAACAACAAAGTAGTGGTGATTTTAATACTTGATGAAACATTCAAGCACAATGTCTCATAATTTGAATTCTTAAACTAAATGGTAACACCTTTCATCTTCTTTCCACCTCAACTGGTTGAGGCACATTTCATTAACTGCTTATTTTTCCAGTAAACTGGTGAGTATCACTCTTATCGGAAAGGCCACACCTTAACCTTGTGTGATCTTAAAATTTATTTTAGAGAACGACCAATGGTTTGCCAATTATATATTTTCAGGCAATATTTTCCCAATCTTGATTAAAAAGACTTAGGGTTAGTGATGCTGAAGCTAAAATCAGAGCAGGTGAAAGCAGTGCCAAAAAGACAGCGTACCTTGTGCAGTGGTATTTGGACATCTGGCAAAACAGAGAAGAACATTTGAGCTATTGAGCTGTTCTCAACAGTGATGATGTCCTGGAGGGAAACGGTCTCATCTAAATAGAATCAAAACACACGTTAACCATTAAACAAAAAAATTTGAGCAAAGAATGACATAGCTAACATTTTCCTCTGATTTTTGTTATATATAATCAAAACATTAGATCATTACTTTTGCCAGGCCAGTGGAGAAAATAACGGACCACGTTGATGCCACCAGCAAGAAGTGGATTCACACTGGACAGGTTCTGACCAGTTTCAGGGAAGTTTGTTTGGAAGAAATGTACAGCACTGAAGAGCAAATAAAAAACAAGCATGAAATACAAAAACAAAATTTAAAAAAAGTAACAATATATAACTTTTGAAATTATTTTTAACACAAGAAATGTACTATTTATTCTATTAGGTGCCTGGGCCCTAGATACACTAAACTTACACTAATCAGATCTATGCTCAGTTAATGTAAGATACATAACAAATTAAGCCGGTGGTGTCCACACTTTTTTTGGCTTCAGAGCTACTATTCAAATGTCCAGGCTAAAAGGACCTACCCACGTACTACACGTACAACGTTAAATATATGTTTATAGCTACAAACTGAATATACTTTATATATGAATTATATGTAATGGTACTGATAAAATGTATGTCACAAAACTATTTAATTCTTACAGTACATGGTCACAATTACGCACAATTATATGTACAAATTATATTTATAGTACATGTTTTTCTTGCTTATTATTTACCAGTGCTCCCTTTGCGATCTACTGTTAAATCACAATCTACTGAGCTATACTAAGCTAAGCTAAACTAATCTTCTTTGCAAGGCATCTTTAAGGACAATGCTTCACCCTTGTATGTTGCTGAGCAGAACCTCGGTGTTGAGCAGGGCCTGGTCCACAGAACCATTGTAAAAGAGCTGGGGCACCGTGAGAAGAGTTTCCCACAGGGTCGTCTCGTTCTGCAGGTGTTCAATCAGCATCAACGTTGCCCCCGCTGCTGTCACCATTTCATCTGGATTGGTCATCATCAGGCTTGACAGAACCTGACAACCACAGAACACACTAGGGTCAAACTGCACCGCAACACCACGGGAAATTGGACAGGTTTTTGACAGTTGGCAGCAAATTTACACATACAGTATGTCAGGTGTAAGTCAAAAAGCTGTAGATGTTATACTGTGAACATGTGTCTGAACAATTTGGTATAATTTGAATATATAATTTGAACAATATGAATAATTTTGTCTGTTAAACTGTTAGACTGAAAGAACTGTTGAAAGGAAGAGGTTATGACATGGTCACATATTGCAGAATTCTTTTGTTTTTAATTTGTCTTGAAATTTTTGACTTACTCTTTTTGGGACACATATACACACGTACCTGGTTAAGTACGTTAAGAGTGACCTCTAACGCAGTGCTGTTGGACTGGCAGAACATGACCAAAGAATGACTGACGGGATTAGGGGAGGTTAGGTTCATAAATGACAGCAGTGTTGTGCAGACAGCCTTTTTCAGGAAAGTCACTGATGTCAGCAGGCTGCTCAGGTTTCCCTGTGAACAATATGAATAACATGTAGTCAGAATCCCACAGTCAATAATCCAATAAACAACAACCACCTTTGTTATAATGACTGATTTGTAAAGCACTAAATTCCTTTTTTTTTTTCAAGACACAGAGCCCAGTTAGGCCACGGAATTACGACCTTCACACCTAACGGGAACTAGTTGCTAAATTACACAAACTTGAATTCAACTAGTTGCTAAATTACACAAACTTGACCTGGTGAGTAATATTCATACAGTATAGCAGTTCCTTTTTGTACGGTTGAGGAAGCTATGTGTTGAATGCACTTTTTGTTCCTTTTTGTGCGGTTGAGGAAGCTATGTGTTGAATGCAGTCAATCTCTTTGAGCCATTAAAGTTTTGGCAACAAACACAACTACGTGGTCATGTGTATGTGGGCATGTTTGTGTAAACAGCTCAGCACCTTCAGTTAGAGTTCTCTTTCTCTCTGAAGTACAAGCACATTCAAACACTTTTGAATGTATTTCATACCAGGTTTTTATTTTTCCTTTTCATCTGAGGAGTTGCTTCTCCTTTGGCGCACTGTTGGCCTTTTTTGATCACCTTTTGTTCACCTGTTTCCTGTGTTCCACACCCTTAAGTCACCTGCTCACATTTCTCTGCCCTCTGCTGTCAATAGTGTCATTGCGTAATTACAACTGTTACTATTTAATAATCCCTGACATTTATTGTTACTAATTTAATGTTGTTGACTTTCGTTCTGATGTGAATGGTTTGGTGAAGGCTCACTGACAATAAATAATATTATACTGTATTCTTTTCTAAACATCACACAAATGTTTCCTAAACATTTTTTTTCTTCCAAGTTATATTTGATATCTTTCATTATTTTAACAACTGAATTACACTGAACAGGTCAAGGAAATTTAAGTTAAGCCACGGAGACTTAATCATAAAAGTTGCATTTTGAAACAGTGAGGGTTGTTGTGCGGTTTTACCCTATCCACTCACCTGATCTCCCAGATAGGTGGTGTTTATCATAGAGACATTGTAGAGTATCCCGCCATCAGATGAACCTTAAAAAGAGGAATAAAAAATAAAAAAATAATAAAAAATTAAAAATAATAAAAAATAAATAAGTAAGGACATAAAATGAAAGGGCTTCGAATATGTTCCACATCATGTCTGATTGATGTCATAAAAAAATGAAGAATAAAGCCTTCTTTGGACATATTTTTTCTGCTTATGTCTTCAACTGCTTCAATGTCAAGAAGCAAGCTGCTTCAACTGCTTCAATGTCAAGAAGCAAAAAAAAAAGCTTCAAGTTCCCTCGGAGAGTCAGACACAACATACCCATGATGTTTTCCAGCATCTTAAGCAGGTCTTTGGGGTCATAGCCTAAGTCTTCAGTGAAATTAAGCGGGATGGCAGATCTCCCTTGAATCAAATCCGCCAGTGGAGAACTTCCTTGAGAGGAGGGTTGCCTGTCATAGAGAAACATACAAGAGGAAATATTATCTTACCCTGGTGCCTTTAAACTACTCTTACAGTAACGAGGGTGTATTTCAGATAATAGAAAATGTCGAGAGTTGCTTTCAAACCCTTGAATTCCTTGTCCTCAACAATAATAATCAGTCTACAGTCCCTCACAATCCATTTGGTAACTGTGTCCGTCAGCTTGTCAGATGTAGACTTATTTAATGCCCTGCACTCGATGATACAAGCAGGACGTCTCACCCAAAGAAAAAAGAAATGTGCAAAAAAGATTGTAGTGTGTGGTAGAGCAACAATGGAGCAACAAGTGGATAAGTGAACAGCGAAAATATTTGGATAAACAGCCCAAGTGTTAAAATCGTTGAAATTGTTTGACCTCATTAACTTCACAGTTTTCATCATTGTGGCTAATGTGTTAACTTTGAAAGCCCTATATTAAACAAAATTATGTCACACAGACGGTCTCCTCCGTCTCTCTGCTCTGCTGCATTTAACTGTTTTTTTGATGCGACAACAGTTTGGTGTGTGTGTGTGTGAAAGGACAAGGCGATTCATGCTTCTGTTCATCAGATTCTGTCTATTCATAATTGAAACACTCATGGAACAAAAGCCTTCTTGTGATCAAAAGATACGTAAGGTAGGTATGTCCAAACAAAAGGTGTGTCTTAAATTCAAAAGCTTAACTTTATGTATGTGGGCCAGAGACTGTCCTTCTGTATCAGGTGGAAGGTCTGACAAACAGGTTTTTCTATCCACCATTATCTGGGCTTACAGTTATGGAACATGTTCTTAAAGAACAAAACTTACAAAAAAAAAAGCATTTAGTTTTACCTCACCATCACATCATTTTTTTAAATGGATCAAAATACACGGCGGATGTACCAAACTCTCTGTGGCGTATGGCGAGGCAGACATGAAGGACACT
>NC_024322.1:13386618-13417384 GCF_000523025.1 Cynoglossus semilaevis
AATATTTCCATGAACACGCTGACTAATCACCACCTGATGTTGTTATGTTGAGGTGTGTCTCCACTGTGACCATCTTTTCAATGAGGTCAACTTTTACCAACATACAGACAGACTGATAGCGACTGAAAATTAATTTAAATTTATAGATGATAAAGGTTTATACAGGTAAAAGGGAGTTACCCTGATGTGTTCGCACTCCGCTGATTTGCTGACGTAGAGGAGTCCCACAGGCGTGACTTGCTGTGGCAGTTACTATCTGTGTTGCACATGAGGGTCTGCAGGAAAGGGAAGAAGCCTGTGCTGGGGAGGTTCCGAGGTCCCACATAACCTGGTGGAAAGAAAACAACTTTTTTTTAGTACTGCATCTAAATAATGCTGACCTTTTTTTTTAGGTAAAACTGCACTAATATTGATCACCGGGGGGTAACACTCAGTGTTACCCCCCGCACACTGAGTGTTTCTACCACTTGTACAGGGCAACTGTGTCGGGCTGTTTGGTGTAGGTGGAGACACCTGTGAATGTGTAGAGTAAACACTTGAGCAAAAGGGTAAAGTCATTCAACTGCATTCCAGTGACTTGTCCATTAAGGGATTAATAAAGGGACTTGTAAATGTCATTACAAGAATTGATCATAAAAATGTCAAAGAGAGCCAAAGTATACAAACAATTTTGTGGGTTTTTTTAACCTATAAATCAAATAAATGTTCAAATCAATGCTTTAAGAGATTTCTTTTTAGATCATTCTGATCTTTCTGACCTCAGCAAACACATTTATATTCACTTTGACTAAGCAGATATACCTGAATTGGATTGATGGCCAGGCAAACAGTTCATTTAAGTCATTGACAAACAATGATTATGTAAACTAACTCTGAAGTTCTAGTATTATATCGTAACTATAAGTAAACTAAGGGAGGTTTCAGGTCTTGTTTGATCACACCTGTCTCAGGTGTGATCAAACACTGTCTGTACTCAACACAAATGACCGACCTGTAAACGTGGGAGGATTTGGCTCTTTTGTTCACTACACTCTGGAGTTATAAAATTACCTCTGTTCCGTCAAAGCACACAAAACCAACAAAATGGAGCTGGATTTAGTGGCCAGAACTAAGACTATGAAAATAATTCAATGTACTGAAGGCTCCACATTCTCCTAAACTGACCATGATTCGAACCATTCTAATTCTCTTTACTGTTGAACAACCTGGTTGACTATTAACCCAATGAGACACAGGGAATGTTGTTTAAAAAAAATGACAAACAGCAAACTCCTTCTATCAGAGACTTATTTTGTTATCTGAATTATATGCAGATAAACTATTGGCCTCAACGTCTAAGGAAAACTGATAAATAAAGATGACAAACAAATAAAACAAATGGAATGTCAAGGACTCTGTATTTGTCTTGATGTTCTTTCATTATAATAATTGGCGAAATTTGTATGAGTAGTTGTGGAACACAAGGCTATTTTACCAACCCTTTCATGTATTTAGTGGTAAATCACAGATACATGCAGCACTCTTCGTAGTTTAGCTGACGAATCAATGGGTTTTCCGTCAATGTTCCTCAATCCATACAGTATTTTTACAGCATGGATAAATGCAGCAGGTTTTTTTTTTAACTTACATGTTTCTTTTACAATGGGAGGGAACTGACGTCGGGTGACAGCAATGATGATGAAGATGATCAGAGGCCAAATGATGAGAGTGAGGGACCATACCTGCAACACAGAAATATTACAATATAACACTTATACCAATATAATATATATTTAATTAATTAAAAATAAATTGGCTAACTTTGAATTACGACCTAACTAAAGCTATCTAGCTAAAAATCACTCACTGGATGTCTGATCCCTCCCAACCCATTCTTCCAGAGAAGAAGTCGCAGCTGTTGAAAGAAGGCCATTGGGTGAGGAGACTGAAACTGAAAAAAACAAAAACAAAAACAGAATTCTATAAATACATTATTCAAATAAAAATAACACATGCTTAAGATAGGAATACAACTTATAGGGAAAATTACATCTCTAGGGAATGTTATATCCTGTATAACTATTATTGACAAATACTTTTCTAACTAGAGTCTGTGGATATTTTTATTTTATTATTCTAGACTAATCTGATACTAACGACACGTGAATGTATCTAGTCGCAGTATATTTGTATATCTGAAAAGTTTTTAGGAACCAAAGAAGTTAGTAGTTATAGGACCTTGGCGTGAATTTATTTTGACGTATGTGTTTTAAGGTCAATAGTAGGTACAAAGGCGCATTAGCCTGACTAAATACTTAATTGTTATCAAATTCAAAACCAAGTGAAATGACAAATCAGTTGGTGTAAACACCATGCCCATTGCTTGTGCACCCCGAAGCTTTTAGAAAATATTCATATAAAACGTTATGCCTATTTTTGAGTGCATTTGTATTGATCATCCTAATAATAAAAATCCACATTTGTCTACAAATTCACGTGCACCTACTTTTAACCAAACGTATTAAATTGAATTTAGGTGCTTAAAAAATTAAATTAAACCAATCGTTGATTGGTTTCGCAACCAAAGAAAACACCTGCGTGACCCGTCCGTGGGTCCCAAACGACTCTTCTGAGATGGCAACACCGTTTGTCATGTAGTAAATGTAGACATTTAAATAAACACCTTTAAATACAACTCTTTTAAATCACTCCAGTAACTACAACGTGTAAAGGTTTTTGTATTGAGAAAGTGATGAAATCAATAAAACCTTATCAAATCTCTCTCACCTCAGTGCGTATCTACTGTGGAAGCACTTGCAGTGATGCTGTTATCTGACTGTGGCTCGCAGTCTTCTAATGACGGACATGTTGCTAGGTGGTTCCTAGCAGGGTCCCCTTTCCATTTCAGTCGGTTTGGGAAACAAAAAAAAAAGCAATAAAGTAACTGTGAAAAAGAAAGTTGATCACAGCTTCTCCAGTGGCTTCGCAGAAAGAGAAAATGTTCCTGTCACGGAGCTCGGTAATTATGGGAAGTGAAGCTCCCTCCTGAGAGAAGAGCTGAGGCTGTGGAGCAGGGCGTGTACTCAACCAGACAGACAGGTACACAGAAACACTTAACAGGACTTCATAAAACATCGCTCGAACTGGCTTTTACTTCATTATTATTGGACCAAAATAAACAGAACCAATGTCGACATTGGAATTGAAAATGACGAGAGAAAAAAAATGAAAAAAGTTTGATATGAAAACTTAGCTTCCATATGTCTTAGATGTCCTTTACGGGTCATTTCGTAGACTGGGTCAAGAGCCACATAACGTAGAGATCAGAATTACTTCTAAATAAACAAAAGTTATATTATCTAGTTCTATTATCACACTCAGCAATAAGACAATATTTAAAAACTTTCAAAAAGGCTGAATAATCGAAATAATCAATTAAAACTCATTGCTAGTACCTCTTAATTGAGACGTTAGCATTAGCATTATTTATACTACAGCAAGTTGACAGTATTGTTTATAACGTTTTTCATTGGAATTCGATTTTGAAATGTCTATCATTGTGGTTGACAAAATTAAAAAGTTATTTAAATTCCATTGAAAACAATCATACCAACACAGCAGGAAACATACACGTTGTTTGTTTGAAACATTTTCAATTTTAAAGAACAGGCATACAGTAAACCATTATCCTAAAAGAGATCCACATTATACAGAACAATATGAGCAGATGTAACATTTAACAAGGGACCCTTGAAACACTGATGGTTTATTACTGAATCACTAGGAATTGACAATAGAGAACCCCCCCTCTACTTTTTTAATACAAAATAGAACTAGAATCTTGTGGAGTTCTTATTTTCTTTTGCTGCTTAATGGTGGACACCTTGACATACTGAAGCACTTCACAAAGTATTATATTCACATTTCTGTGATGATGGTGTTCTTCGGGTTACACACATTTTTCCCCAAATGTATGCCATGTCTCTATGGCCAAAGAGTTCAAATTTTATCAACTCTGCCAAGGCAACAGTCTAGTTTTTTAAATGTATTTTAGCATACTTTTCACAAATACCTACAAAAAATAAATGCTACAAAACCCCAGTTCTGCCTCCTTTTTAAGGAGGTCTAACTTATATACATAATAATATAATATAAAAAACATAAATAAAATCTGCATCACAATAGCTGCAAAGTAAAGTTGTAGTATATCTAAGTAAAATGTCTTTGTTTGTTAGTTTTAGTTACATAAGACTCCCTGTAAGTATAAGCAGCAAAGACACTTTGTCATGTGTTGTTGAAGCAGATGGCTCCATTGGGAAAAATCATGACTCTTATCACATGGGGCTTCCACCAATAAGCATCACAAACAAAGGCAACGACGACCTGGAGACTGTACACGTGTGAAATAATTACTGTGGTGAGACCACAAAGGCAGATTAAATGAGAAGACTAATAATGACACAATGAACAACACATGAAATATTAACCTCAGGAACATATATCTGCAATCATTTCCTTCATTCAAGTTTGATATGGCTAAAAGGATCATTGTAAAATCTTTCACTAATTTTCTTCTAAAACACTGGAACAGACGTTGCATGAAGATGGCTGTGAAAAAAGACACCATCAATTGCAGGAGGGTGTTTTTCCAAAGTATGTGTTTGTGTGCCATCTCTCTTACACAACAGCTCCAGCATACAATCATGTGATAGGAATTTTTCAATTGCAGTGAAAAGATTGCAGTGTTCAATAGGTACTTCTCACCTGTACAAACAAAGGCTACGTGGATGACACTTGACACAGATGTGATGGTGAACAACAAACACGCAGATATTAATCACACTGTACATTTTGTCTTTTAGCTTGTCTCGAGTGTGAAAAGAGAGTACTTCATTCCATAAAAAGCAGAGTCAACTCCTGGTGGCAGGAAAAGCCAGTTCCATTGAACTTTAGTAAAGATTGGTCCTGAGCCAGAACAAAGAGGTTGGCCCTGAACAAAATTATTCATTAACTAAACCTAAATCTAAAAGGGTTACTGCATAGCCATGAAAATGCAACAATAGAATACATTTTGTCGTGATATAGAATAAGTTAAAATGTTATAGAATAAGTTAATTATATATACACTATATGTTAAAATCAAGGAGTTAGATCGATCATTTAAACCAATAGTGTTAATATTTGATTGGGCCTGGCGGTCACTTTGTACAGGAATAATTGGTTCCTACGGTCAAAAAGATCAAAAACCCTGATTTATTTAATGTACAAGTTAAGGCACATTTTGCGTGGTTGTTCCTTTTCACATACCAAGAGGGAGCAGTAACTAGACTAAAGGCTGGTTGACCAGCTCAGTATTGCCTCAGAGACATTTGGATGCAACCTAGCAGTACATTTATCTTTTACTGTAGTAGTTAGTAACTAGATTTAGTTTATTAGTTTATGTCAGTAAATAAAGGTTCACTGTAAACTGACTGATTTGACTTGTATTGTATTTCTGCAAGGTCAAAGTTTTTTAAGGTCAATGTTGACTTAATTCTTTAAATACCTCATAAACTGCCATCAAAGTTGTAGCTGTGTATGTTTAAACCAATCAGTATACTTTTAAAACAGATATTTATTTACAAAAAAAAATAACTGCACTGGTAGAAGTACTGGTGGATCAAAAAACACTATACCACAACAGAGGAAATGAGGCAGGTTTTTTTTGTTAGAGCAGGTCACATGGTGAAAGTGGAACATTTTGAAAAACTTGAATCTATTCACATGACAGATAAATGTGTCTCCAAATATGTATGTAGAAACACAAAACCAGTTGAGGTTTAGTGTTAGCACAGGTGAACATTCTGGAATAAAGGGTGTGTGCTTGACAATATGTTAGATCAACAGGAGACAATGGTTCCTGTAAGTTCCTGTAAGTACCAGAAATGCAACTGCCTAATACTCACACTCACAGCAAAGGCTTTGATTCAGAAAGATATTGAATTTGTAAATTATTCAAACATTGTTCAGGCTATAATAAACAAAGTAAACGCAACATAATACTGGTGGATTTTTAAAAAAAAAATCAAAAACCTCTTCAACAGTCGAGAGAAAATTACCCTGCAGTGGTGTTCTTCCACTGAAATGAGGCAGCGTTACGTAGCTCCTAATTTGTGCTGACGATAAAAAGAAAGCTGACAATTGGATGATTTTTACTCAATAAAAACATTTTGCAGCACAGTCTTTGCTATTTAGGCTGAAGTTTCCTGAAGTCACAGTGGTCAAAACATTTGGCAGCACAGTCTTTGCTATTTGAGCTGAAGTTTCCTGAAGTCACAGTGGTCACGTCACATCACAGATGACGATAAAAACATCATTAACCCACAACAGTTTGAAGTCCTTTTGATAAATCGTAAAATCTGTGATTTGTGGCAATCTGTCAGTCAAGTGAAACATTAATAAACTATTTTCCAGTGTGTGGGCTGTTCACATTCTTTTTCACTGTCCCCACAGAAACGGTTATATGTGGTTTTGGGGTCAAAACCCAGAATCTCCCTTTCCTCATGAATGCGGAAAGAGAAGGTGGACACAGACGTTCCAATGAAAAACCTACAAGGAGAAAAGATGGGTGAAGTAAATAGACATATACTGAGGAAAAACCTCACAGGTAGGACAAGGGTAGAAGACACAAGACATGACTACTGGACTTGTTTTTCAAGCTGCCAGTGTAACTCAAATATTCAGCAGTACATAGTTTTTCTTTGATTGCCATAACCAAAGAAGTTAGGTATCGTTTCTAAGAAAGTTCTCATATGATGCAACTCAATGAGTTGCTTTGTGGAGTACAAGGCGTGGGCGTACAATAGCTGTCTGACTGTCAGGGGAGGATCCTCCCCCGACAGTAAGTAAGTACCTTTAAGATTCCGATGCAGTAATTTGCTAAAAGAATAATCCTGATCACATTTACAGGATCAGAGGTGGCAAAGAAAATCTCATCTTTAAAACAAGTCTGTATTTCGTCAAAAAAAAGTTGCTACGTTTAAAACAGAACATCAACAATAGATTAGCAGCCATGCTAATGGCTGTCTGTCAGAAACGTGAATGAAAATCCCTTCAAAACATCCAGTTCAAAACAGTGGTCCCCAAAGTTTCAAGAACCATCATTGAAACCCCTGCTTCAAAACTTAAATTAAATTTAAAAAACCCATGCAGTTTCCTCTCTGTGGCATAATTAAAGAAAATGTTAAAATAAAAATTTAGAAAACAAAATTTCTGTAGTCCCTTCAGGGGCCCGAACCCCCACTTTGGGAACCACTCGTCTAGAAAAGTCAAGGGTATAAACAAATACAGGGTTGTGTTTTTCAGGTGTTTCCTAAAGATGTGGAAGAGAAATATAAATTACCTTGCATGAGCACATATCCACTGGTCAATAATGGCCACTCCTCCGTCTCTGAGGAGTTCCAAGTCTTCTATGGACGGCTCAAACCTCACCATTTCTGGCAGCAATCTTTTCAACTCTTTTAAGTCTACAACATATACACATAGCCCACATTACCAACACACATCTCTGTAGTAACTATAACATTTATATTTACTTGCATAAAAGGGAAAAATAAAGACAAAATCATCACCTTCTCCGTCTGCATCTGTTGCAACAAATACTTTGTCAAGTTTGTGCTTTTTCATTAGGCTGCGTATTTTTTTGACTGCCCCTTTAAGGCTGGGGACGTCCTCTCTGTGGCCCCAGATAAAGTCTTTTCTGCGCATATGGACCCCCAGATATGGCCCCCCCTTAGCTGAACCCAGTTTAGCCTGAAGGAATGGACAAGAGTGAAAACAAATAAATGAAACTTGTCAGTCAAGTTACCATGATGACTAGTCTATTATGCTAGTCTAACTGCTTTTATAATAATAATATTATTTCTTATCATCATTCGTGGCACAGTACAAGACAATTTGACCAACTTTCATGCGAGTCCAGTCCTCGTTGTAAACAGTGTTGTCTGCGTCATCTGCAGAGTCCAGGTATTTTGCTCTGAAATTGTCGCCGATGATTCTGAGGTGTTTGGCAAAAACCATGCTGCGGCGAGTCTAAGCAGAAGAAAGATGTTTGCAGAAATTTAATCTACAGATGAAACGGGTTCAATCAACATTCCTGATCTTGTATCTTGTAAAAAAATCATTTGGACATTTTATTTTATGTAAGAACCCATGTTCTTTCTCACCTGCTGATTTTTTTCATTTGTTTTTCCTGCCACACTGATGCCGAGCATAGCTGCAGCAGATTTCCCATGAGTCACTGCCGCTGACGGAGTTTATGTTATGCCAAATTTCTTGGAGAATGTTATTTACCAAAAAGATTTGAATACAAATGTGAGGCCTCTTCTAGTTTGCATAAAAATGAGAAAAGTTTTGTCTAAAAGTGCCGCTGCCTAGCCTGCTGTTAGCCTACGCACACTCGCACTTATGTCTGCCAGTTGACACCAGTCTTACTGATAAAAGTTGCCTTACATCCCAGTAATCTTTACCAGCATAGTGATCATGCAGCAGCGTCTCGGCTCTGTCGAGCATCACTGATCTGAACAACAAACACACACACATTCAGATTCCTGTAAATATCAGCAAAAATATCAAATGCAGAACTTTTACAGTGATTCCCAAGGGTGTTTGTTGTTTTTATTAACACGCTAATGCTAAGATATTAGCATGACTCAAATGTTTTCCTTTATACACTGTTCCTTGTGGATTCATAATCTAACAAGTCTGTCGTTAAAACCACAGACTGTTGCAATAATGTTTCAGAGAAATTCTCTGTCAGAGATAGAACTGAAATGAATTAAATAAACTCACGTTGCTGTGATGTTTCTCTGAAGAACTGGAGCCATGATGGAAGCGTGACCTTGGGCTGAGAGACACGTGACATTTCGGGCTCGTGTTTCCTCGTAGCCCCAGAACCAACCCCTAGGACATACACACAGATACATGGAAAACAACTGTAATGTTAGACAGGTAGTAAGCACAGATACAGAACAACTGTAATGTTAGACAGGTAGTAAAGAGGAAATGAAGAGTTAACAGTCAGATAGAAATAAGTCATAAATAATAAGTAACACTGAGGGCAGGAATGTCCTACTAAATATGCTGTGTTTGCTACACACAAAGTGCATTTTAAATATTTACCTGTAGTAGCCCTGTTTGTCTTTGGTGTACATTAACTTATCAATGCACGGTCGTATGTCAACTTTTTCTTCCCATTTCCCATCAGTCCATCCTTCAGCGTAATTCTGAAGTACCAAGACATGGTCAAGGAATGGCCCTCCATTCTCTAGATCAAAAGTGAAGCAAGGCATGAGCAAAGGTTTGAGCATTACAGACCTTTTAATCCAATAAGATTTTGTAGATCTTCTTACCAGCAATAAATTCCTCGTACTCAATAACAGGCACGTTGGCCTCCAGACTGGTAAGGCTGAAGAACTCAGACCAGGGAATGCCAATTTGGTGAATGTTGGCACTTTGCCAGTGATAGAGGCGACCCCATGGAGGAAGCACCAACACCCAGTCATTTCCATCCTTCCTTAAAGTCTTCACCAGGGAGGCCATGCGAATGTAAACATCTCTTCTCAGGTTGAAACCCTCTGGGGGGTTCACGTCATACAACAAGTATCTGTAGGTAGGGAGGATCGTTTAGTTCGATACGTTTTAAATTTTATTATAATTTAAAAGTATTTATTTTTCTGATCGGATTCTTAGCTTAGAGGCTGCATTACTTAAATACAGTATATAGTGTGTGTTAGCTACACTGGCTAACATCAACCTTAGTGTGTTAACTCACCTTAAATCCTTAGCTGCAGAGGCAGAAACAGTAGCCGTGTGACTTGCACTAAATACATCATCTGTCTCAACGACTGCAAAGGTTACGAACAAAGACAAACAGAGGGCAATTAAAGGATAATACGAAACACTGAAGTAGTCCGTTATATTTACACTACTACGCGCCATGTTTTCTTATGGCCACGCACTTCCGGAAGGTCGAAAGAGTCTATATGGTTGCTTAGTAACCGATAGTGCGCCGGCTTTTTTAGTTCTATTCTTAAATTAACATTTTATTATATAAAATAAAATATATAAATATAAATATATAAAAATAAAAATGACGCTATTTATATTTATATGTCTTTATAAAATTGCTGTGGCAGTCAGTTTGTGAAGTAAAACCCCGGAAGCAGACCGGAAATAACTCTAGAAATGAGGCTAAAGTGCTAAAGCTGGATAGGAGTTGTTGGAGACTAACAAATAATAAAGTTATGACGTTAAAACGAAACTAGAACTGTTCCGGACTTTGCAACATATACCTAGTCTTTAGGTGCAACTGGGACGGGCTTCCTGCAGGGAATGTCAACTAACGGGAACCTATTGCCACCAACACGTCTTCAACGGTAGGGGTCGTGCTTGCTTCATAAGTCTCTTTAGCTCAACAACGTGAGAAACTTCAGACGTCTTCACTTCATGCCGTACCTTACAGTGAAAATGTCAGCCATTCGATTTCTGCCTACAACTTCTTCCTTTCTCTAATTTCCTTTGACTTTCTATGTTTTCCTTACAGTCTTTGTTTCTTTCTTTCTGTGGTTCTTTCTTTCGCTCATCCCACAATAGACTAGTGATGAAAACAAAGAGATCATTGTGGGGGGAGCCTTCATACATACAGTGTACCTGTTCTCTCAAACAATGGAAGTGGTTCAGCTTTTTTACATGACCCAGGAAACACCTATAAGCTATTTAAACATGAGCGAACACAACAGCGATGGGTGTGTGTTTTCCCACCTGATATTTTAATGTAAAGTTTGTTTAAGTGAAACTTGAAATTTTATCTTAAATAATTTATCATACACAATTGAACATAGTGATCAAATAATACTGTGATTGTGTAAATTACACAACAGATGATGAAGTATATTTAAAGTACTCCAACGCTGGCTTCAGTTACCGTATGTTTTCATGAAGAGTCTCACTGCCTCAGGAGGGAAGCCACATAATGACTGGCTGTGCATTTGAAACTGTGGTATCACGCTAAGCCTCTCGGCAACCGTAAATATGATTATACTGTTCACAGGATGTTTTTCAAATAATAAAAGAGAGCATCACAGAGAGTAGTCATGCTCTGTTTCTGGTTTATCAATCCACATGCAGTTCAAGTCATAAATGGTAGGAGTTGTGTATCATTTGTGAGTGAAGTAACACATTATCTCTATACTTCAATAACTTTACAGAATGAACATGTCCATATTAGTGATGTTATTTCCACCAAAAGTAGTCTGACGTGTATGGTTTTGCATCAGAGCTATGTTGTTGTGTCAACAGTTGAGATTATTCCTGCCAACTGAAATAAAAAAGTACGACACTGCCAAGCCAAAACAAATAGAGCTAGAAACAAAGGAACAACAACATCTAAGCTCCAGAATTGCTCGTTAGGCTTAGGAGGTAATAGAAAATGGACGCCCCGGGAGAACTTATCACTTCAAATAACAGTGACCTTTGCTGCAGTTTTTTGTTGTTTTACATTGAGGACAGTGCAGCTATTCGCTCAATTTACTCAGGTGGTTTGTAATGACACAGTTTGCAGGTATTTAATACTGGTTCCCCTCCCTGGAGAACTAAACTATCATTTCAGATGTGGGAAGGTTTGAGAAAGTTCTATATCTGGCAGCACATCTTTGGTGGCTAAATCTTTCTTTAGATTACAAAGTTCTCATGAAAGCAATGAAACACTGAAGTACAGGAAGAAAACACACAACAGCTGTAGTGAAAAGCCGATATGGACTACCAGATCACTGGATCGCCACATGTTCCCGAGTGCAAGTACAAGTATTTGAATAAAGTATCACGGCTCCCCTATTCGAATTTACTTAAAAATAATTCTTGTGTGAGACTGCAGGCTTCAATGGCAAATTAAATTTGAACTTAGACATCTATAGTGTAGGCCAACTATGTGGCATCCTATTCCACACCCTGCCTACAGAGGCAGCACCCACTGCTGTAGCCAAAACAAACATCACACTCCCAACTGGGAATATTCACTAAAGACAGGTGAATTACCTCTAATGATGTTTTTTTATTATTGTTCATGAAACCAAGCTTGTTGTAACGTGGAAGTGGAAGCTATTTGAGGGTCATGACAAGTTCACAGTAAAGGCTGACGGTGGCTGCATTTACGAAAAAACAAAAGTTGCCAAACCACAAACAGTTGATTGTTCTGTGACTGTGTGTGACATGGATACTAAACCTTAAAACAAAATGAGCTTGTTTTCCTGTCATAAACTATACAAAGTCAGACATTTAAAACCATTGAGTGAAACTACATTAGGTTACTTTCCCCGTAAGGGATTTTGCTTCTCCTTTATGAAATCTGATGTGCACATAAAACACTCACACACTCTCACAATAAACTGGGTGGTGACCTCCTTTTGCATTGTGTCTATGTTAGTGGAGCAAATGATCCTATCCTGGTCCCATCAGTAGGTTCTCTGATTACAGCACAGATCAAATCACTGTACACCTTAAAGTGCAGGTATATAAGCACAGAGTGACACATCTGCTTTTAGTAATACTTCCTCTTACCGATACCTGGACATTGGAGAAGAGAGATAAACCATGGTGAGGAATGGCTTTACTGCACACCTATACTGCAGAACTTAACTTTGTGAAATTTACTTTGTTTGTTTAAAGGCGTTGTATGCAGTATCATGAGCTTTTGGTTGGTTGAGCTTGTGGTTGTAATATTTGAATTACTAAAATGTGAAAAGTAAGTGATGCCTGTGATGACCTTCTGCAGCGTGAGTGCATCTCTATACATGTTGGCCAAGCTGGGGCACAGATTGGCAATGCATGCTGGGAACTGTATTGCCTAGAACATGGGATCCAGCCAGATGGACAGAGGCCCTCTGACAAGAGTGCGAGTGGAGACGACTCCTTTAACACTTTTTTCAGCGAGACTGGGGCTGGAAAACACGTGCCCAGAGCGATCTTTGTTGACCTGGAACCTACTGTCATCGGTCAGTGAGACAACGTAGAACACATTGTGAAGACCTGAATCTGGTCATTCAGTAAACTGATGGTAATTCTTTCATTGTCCAGATGAGGTGCGTGCAGGAACATATCGTCAACTTTTCCACCCGGAGCAGCTCATTACAGGAAAGGAGGATGCTGCCAACAACTACGCCCGTGGGCACTACACCATTGGCAAAGAGATCATTGATGTGGTTTTGGACAGGACCCGTAAACTGGTGAGAACCCTGTTCACATGATATTTAAAAAAATTTGATCTGGTGTAGTACTGAAATTCTCAAGGACTGTTGTATTTCCAAATCACATGTCTTTCAGGCTGATCAGTGCACTGGCCTGCAGGGATTCCTGATCTTCCACAGCTTTGGGGGAGGCACAGGCTCAGGTTTCAACTCCCTGCTGATGGAGAGACTCTCTGTTGATTATGGGAAGAAATCGAAGCTTGAATTTGCCATCTATCCAGCCCCTCAGGTTTCTACCGCAGTTGTCGAGCCCTACAACTCCATCCTGACCACCCATACCACCCTGGAGCACTCTGATTGTGCCTTCATGGTTGACAATGAAGCCATCTACGATATCTGCCGCAGAAACCTGGACATCGAGAGGCCCACTTATACTAATCTGAACAGGCTTATGAGCCAGATTGTGTCCTCAATCACAGCGTCACTTCGTTTTGATGGAGCCCTGAATGTTGACCTCACAGAGTTCCAGACCAACCTGGTGCCCTACCCTCGCATCCACTTCCCTCTGGCAACATATGCTCCTGTCATCTCTGCTGAGAAAGCCTACCATGAGCAGCTCTCTGTTGCTGACATCACAAATGCCTGCTTCGAGCCGGCCAATCAGATGGTGAAGTGCGATCCTCGTCACGGCAAATACATGGCCTGCTGTCTGCTGTACCGTGGTGATGTGGTGCCCAAAGATGTCAACTCAGCCATT
This sequence comes from Cynoglossus semilaevis, assembly GCF_000523025.1. Taxonomy (NCBI): domain Eukaryota; kingdom Metazoa; phylum Chordata; class Actinopteri; order Pleuronectiformes; family Cynoglossidae; genus Cynoglossus; species Cynoglossus semilaevis. The sequence goes on from NC_024322.1 coordinate 13,400,575, forward strand.
GCAGCCATCAAAACCAAACGCACCATCCAGTTTGTGGACTGGTGCCCAACTGGTTTCAAGGTTGGCATCAACTATCAGCCTCCAACTGTGGTTCCTGGTGGAGATCTGGCCAAGGTGCAGAGAGCTGTGTGTATGCTGAGCAACACCACAGCCATCGCTGAAGCCTGGGCTCGTCTTGACCACAAGTTTGACCTTATGTACGCCAAGAGGGCTTTTGTGCACTGGTATGTTGGGGAGGGTATGGAGGAAGGAGAGTTTGCGGAGGCCAGAGAAGATATGGCTGCACTGGAAAAAGATTATGAGGAGGTTGGTGGTGACCACTTGGGAGATGAGGATGAAGGAGAAGAATATTAAATCTTCTAAGTCAAGTGTTCACACAAGATAATGTTAAAATTAGGCGCTAATTCTTTTTAGTCCATTTTTTTCTATTCTATTCTTTACAATTTTTAAATGATTGACATGCTATAACAAGAGCATGACATGTGGTGTTTATGGTCAGTTAACAGTTATTAACAGTACAAAATCTGTAGTCAGACATCTGTTGTGGTTGTGGGCCTTATCTTTTCTTTCAGCAGTATCAGCTTAGACCAAACTCTGTCATCTGTGCTCCTCCCCCACCACTCGATTCCATGTGGAATGTAAGTTATGAAAGAGCTCCTATGTCAGTGTCGATATGCGATTCAGCTGTGACTTTGTTAGAGCGGGACAGACGGGGAGAATAAGACCAACTCTGCGACTGGTGTTGTCTGTGAAGCTCAGTTTCATTCTGTGTTCTGTGGGAACAATGGGAGCCCAGTGGTGTGTGACTCATATCTCTGTCATCTCAGGAAAGGGGATAAAAAGTTGTACAAAAGAAGAGCCGGAAGGTGGCCTTAACACATCATGGAAATATTGTTAATGCTTTTGTCTCTCATCCTACACAGCGGTTTGTCGGCTGCAAACTATATATTCTGAATGGATTCATTTAAATGTATGGTGGTAGGTTTGTGTTTTTCTTTAATCATCCTTACACATTGTTTGTGTTGGTTTTTTTGCTTTTAATTTTCCAAATGTAAAAATAAAAGTGTCTTCCATATGTTAAACCATAATAAAGTACTTCTGTTCTTACTCGCCTTTTTGTTCCTTTTTGACAAATAAGAGGAACTACATATGTGTGTTGGCCTGTATGAAAGCACAGATATATGTGGGAGGTTCATATATAAACCTTTTTTTCACACCTAAAGTCTGGTCAAAAATGGTTTATTTAATCTAAATAAAAACTGGTGAAAATTAAAACACTAAACCATTTTTTTCTCTTTTTTTTCAGAGAAGATAATATATTTTTATTTCTATGTCATTCTTCATCTAATGTGGATGTAAAACACAGAGCAGGTAAGGTTAGATAATGCGCCAAAATGTAATACAGGGACTTCCCTGGTCTCTTAAAAGAGAGCTTTCCCCCCCCCTCCCGCCAATGAGCTTTGCAGCTGCCTGCAGTGGTTTCCTGCCAGCCCCCTCCGCAGCTCTGGCTATATAAACACTGACTCTCCCTCTGCTCGCCACTTCTGCCTTGTGTCTGAATCCTCAACGTCGTTCGAAGGACAAGCAGACAAGATGGTGAGTATCCAAACTGCGTGACGCAGACATTTGAAATCTACACTCAGTCTTCATTTCCTCACGGATTGTCAGTGTTAGATGGATTACACAGACGGGCGTTAAAAAAAAACCAAAAACCTCACATCAGCCCTGTGCTGGGGAGTGGAGGCTCAGTCATCTTAAAGCAAACTCATCCTGCTGTAGCGGCACACTCGGGCTCGACTCATGCAGTAAAAGCTGAACTATTGACACAAGGTTATGGCCACAGTATGTCCTCGATTGCGTTTGATATTGTTAGACTCGACTGAAACTGTTAAAACAGAGAACAAATGTAACCACTGACCAAACGGTGGCCGACTCGCAACTATGTGTTAGTTGAGGATTTACAGTTTTTGTAGGCCATGAGGGAGTGACCGGGGTAATCGTGGCAATGGGGGATGGGTATCGAAAAAATGAAGGAAAAGAGGAGTGGTCTGGCCAAAGCAGTGTGGGCAGCCATCTTGCAACTGTTGGGAGTTTTTGGTAGGAGGAAGAGAGAGAGAGAGAGCTCCTTGGCCGTTACTCAGCACTATGCAGCTGGACAGGATGGGGGAGGAGAAATAGGAGAGAAGGAGGAAAGGGAGGATACAGGATGGAGAAGTGGGGGGAGGTTTTCACATTTCTGTGAGGCGTTGCCATTTTGGGTGCTCTAACAGCCCAGTGTGGCTTTCTTTCCGAGCCACATGTGTTAAACACATCTTCCAGAGCTGTTATAATACCGGAACAAACTTTCATTAACAGCAGCCTGTGTAAACACTAGAGTTTAAGTCTCTAACTGTGTCCCTTCACATGGCGTTCAGCAAACAAAGGTTCCTTTATCAGTAAGCTGTTGCTCAGCAGCGAGCAGACGTCACACCTTGTCACAAGACATGAAGTCCAAACACACAGCTGCCCTGCAGAACAGTAATTTGATACGTGTTCTGTGGTATTTTCTTCTTAGTACATTTGTAAACGTTTTTAAAATGGATCATTCTGCTAACACTCCCATATGTCGATTTTTTTAAATCCTGTTGGAGTTCCCCCAGAGACTTTAGTATTTAAATCAAATGTCACTCTAGCTGTAAATATTCAGTTACACTTTCACTTTGAGATTGTAAATGGACACTCTCTAAAACAACCTCTCCCATATCCTGTGTTTAGCGTGAGTGTATTTCTATGCATGTCGGCCAAGCCGGCGCCCAGATGGGCAATGCATGCTGGGAGCTGTACTGTCTGGAACATGGGATCCAGCCAGATGGACAGATGCCCTCTGACAAGACCCTTGGAGGAGGAGATGACTCCTTCAACACATTTTTCAGTGAGACAGGGGCTGGAAAGCATGTTCCCAGGGCCATCTTTGTTGACCTGGAACCTACAGTCATTGGTAAGTAATCTATAATATTGTTTTTGAAGTAGTGGTAAACCGGCGGTATGCTCGGTACAGTTTCTGAGGAGCATCACTGGTTAAGGCAGTTTTCAGGCAGCAGCAGTTTTAAACAATGTCATTTTTGTTTTCTTACAGATGAGGTGCGTACAGGAACCTATCGCCAACTTTTCCACCCTGAGCAGCTCATTACAGGAAAGGAGGATGCTGCCAACAACTACGCCCGAGGACACTACACCATCGGAAAGGAAATCATTGATTTGGTTTTGGACAGGACCCGTAAACTGGTGAGACCATAAAACAGTATTTTAAAAGACTTTGGGTTATACAGATAAACACATGTAGGGTTATTTAACTCCAAATATAAACATTTGTTATATAGAGTTATCATAGCATAAACTTTGACCTTTATTTTTATTTTTTTTCTCTCCTCTCCAGGCTGATCAGTGCACTGGCCTGCAGGGATTCCTGATCTTCCACAGCTTTGGTGGAGGCACTGGCTCCGGGTTCACCTCCCTGCTGATGGAGAGGCTCTCTGTTGATTATGGAAAGAAATCAAAACTTGAGTTTGCTGTCTATCCAGCCCCTCAGGTTTCTACCGCAGTTGTCGAGCCCTACAATTCCATCCTGACCACCCATACCACCCTGGAGCACTCTGACTGTGCCTTCATGGTTGACAATGAAGCCATCTACGATATCTGCCGCAGAAACCTGGACATCGAGAGGCCCACTTATACTAATCTGAACAGGCTTATTGGTCAGATTGTGTCCTCTATTACAGCTTCTCTTCGTTTTGATGGAGCCCTGAATGTTGACCTCCCAGAGTTCCAGACCACCCTGGTGCCCTACCCTCGCATCCACTTCCCTCTGGCAACATATGCTCCTGTCATCTCTGCTGAGAAAGCCTACCATGAGCAGCTCTCTGTTGCTGACATCACAAATGCCTGCTTCGAGCCGGCCAATCAGATGGTGAAGTGCGATCCTCGTCACGGCAAATACATGGCCTGCTGTCTGCTGTACCGTGGTGATGTGGTGCCCAAAGATGTCAACTCAGCCATTGCAGCCATCAAAACCAAACGCACCATCCAGTTTGTGGACTGGTGCCCAACTGGTTTCAAGGTTGGCATCAACTATCAGCCTCCAACTGTGGTTCCTGGTGGAGATCTGGCCAAGGTGCAGAGAGCTGTGTGTATGCTGAGCAACACTACAGCCATCGCTGAAGCTTGGGCTCGTCTTGACCACAAGTTTGACCTCATGTACGCCAAGAGGGCTTTTGTGCACTGGTATGTTGGGGAGGGTATGGAGGAAGGAGAGTTCTCAGAGGCCAGAGAAGATATGGCTGCACTGGAGAAGGATTATGAAGAAGTTGGCACTGACAGCATGGGCGATGAAGATGAAGAAGGAGAGGAATACTGAAGAGTCTTAGATCATCACACATTCCAAAATTTGTCACGAATGTTAACATTCCCTAAAACAATCTGATTACCTGTGATGGGCGCATGTCAGTATTAGCAATAAAGAATCGTCTGACCCTATCAAATCAGCATGAATTCATTCTTGAAGTCATCAAACATCTACTATAAATGATTAAAATTACAAATAAGAACATTTAGCATTTTTTCTAATGCACATTTTATATGATCCAACAAATTCTTAGATTGAGTTGTCTCAATAATATCCCAATTTTAAGCCACACAGTTTACCAATCTGTGACATGACTAGGAGGTGTTTTCAGTAGTACAATATATTAGCTTGCATTCACTTACAGATAAGATACCAGATTTTCTTCTAAGGTTTTCATGTTTTTTACAATCAGTTAAATATAAAACTGCCAATATGTACACAGTATGCTGTGCTAGATGCACAGATTTCCCTGACATTAGTCACCATTATTAACAAGTTCACTGACTTGTGACTTCATATCACGAGCTCATACAATTCTAACCAGTAACTCAACTGATGAGTATTAAAGATGACAATGCAAAGTGATTTGAATATATATATAAGTCAATAACATTAACTGACCTTGAGTCCTACAGCAACTCCTATATCCATATCCAAGTCATTATTCATTAATCATTAAATACTATCCATTTTGCCACTATTAGGCCAAAAATAGTTACATATATTTTCTTCAGCCTGCCTTGGAAGCGGAGGGTTCTCAGAGGAACCATATATCCCTAGCGGTGCCTCTTGTATGGCAGTCTGTGAGTTGAAACCGCATATTTAATGGCGTCACCTGTGGCAGCCTGTGTCAGTTGCAAAGACTCACGCTGTAAAATTACCTATTATTATTATTATTATTATTACTGACGAAGTCAGTAATATTTTTTTTTAACTCAGAGATTACGTGGGTGTTTGTATACTTTTTAGATTAAACTCTGAGTGTTCTAGATGTGCTATTACACTTTGAAACAAATGTAGTGTGTTCTAGATGTGCTATTACACTTTGACTGAGTCTTCTAGATGTGCTATTACACTTTGATTAAGTGCCAACTTAAATATTAATGCGCCATCATTGCGTGGCAGTGGGGCCTGAAACGGCTTTTTAATTGACGTTTGGCGACCCCTATGGACGTAAATAGTAAACGACCAAGTGGAATACTTTGATGTGACTCAGTGGTTTATTTTTTTCTCAAGAAAATTACAGTAATTCTAGTTTGAATCTAAATACAGTTTATCATACCGTCAACCGTAAGCGGCACCTTTTAGAGGAAGTTGTGAGTCATCTGACAGCGACAAACAGTCACTCAGTTAGGGGGCGGTGCCCTGTCTGATGACGTTACCCAAACACTGGCATGTTCTAGACGTTCTATTTTTTTCCTCTCAGCTGACAGTGACGTAGCGCCTGCGGCTTTAGACCCAACGGGACTGATACACACGCCGATACAACTGTCCGCAGTGGAGCAACGGTTGTAACATTCGGATACGGGCTGGTGAAAAGAAACGGACAGTCCAAGCAGGAGAGAGACTGTCTGTGTGTACGTGTACTCGTGTTCGGTGGTCACGTAGAGAGGAGCGCATTCCACAGGGACTGCTGTCATAACTTCGTCTGATGAATTCACTGTGGCTTTGTCCAGACCGGTGGACAGACTGCTGATCTGAACTCCAGGCCCTAACACTCCCACGGTACGTCCAACAGCTAGTCGTGACAGCCACTGTTGCCTACAGCAATCAACATCTGCTAATTTGTCACACACTTTCAACCTGGCCATAAAAGGAAATATTGCAGCCGAGAAATACCAGAATGATGTCCACGCTGTCCTTAAACGTTAACAGTGTGTGGATATAAACAGCACCTGTCCCTGCATGTACATCTGCTGCTGCCTGTGGAGCTTCACAGCTTCACCGATTGGGGTTCTTTTGAGGTCGGTGCTGGGGCTTAAAAATCCGGGTGTACGTGTTTACGTGCATTTAGTTGTAAATGTTATAATGTAATTTACGTGTTTGTTTTCCCATTTAGTTGTAAATGTTATAATGTAATAGCCCTTTAATAATACGTATGTATATATTAGTAACAACACGACTGCCGGTCGGCAAATCTAACCTCCTAGCCCTCAAGGGAGAGGAACTCAATGAAATATGTAGCTTACTTTTACTTAATGTACTATCAAGTATATCAATAACTAATTTATATACAAGAATAAATCAATATGCTCTAAGATAGAGGACTTTCGTGTTGAGTCAAGTGTTTAACTGTGTTATGTTACATTTGAACAGCTTTTTCAGCTCTCAAAAGTGAAAAAGTATTTTATAATCAAAGCAAAAGTAAAAACCTTAAACAATCCTGAACGGAATAACATTTTTACAAAGCCCAAATACTGAAATAACTTTTGAGTAGTTTTTTTTTCATGATTTATTTTAGAAGTGTTTGACTTCACCTTATGAGACTGTTGGTATGTTTTCGTTTTTATCAGACCACATGGGGGCAGTGTAACACCAGCTGCAGCTCTCCTAAATCTCGCGGTAGCTAGTAAAGTAAAAGCAAGCGGATCATAAATAAACAAGGACTTGGCTGCATTGTTATCCTTGTAAACAGTTAAGTACCGAGCATGTAATTGAGTGTGTTGTAATTTGTGATTTTAACCATTATTGTTTGTTTAATGCTACACTGGAGTGGACTGCGTTACACCCTCCATTCACTGTGACGTTCAACTGTGTTTACAGGCTCAGAGAAGTGGGTGTGTTTTAATGGAAGATACAGTGAAAGTAGTTAAATAGATTATAGGCAGTTGTAATGTATTATGTACAAAACGCCTCTTGTTAATAATGCAGTGTTCAAAATTGATGCATCTATGTAGATCAGAATGTCAAAATTAAATATTGAATAAATTAGATACATTGAAATGTAGAACAACAGGGTTGACACTGCACAGCTAAAGAGAACACAACATCCACATCAATCGTTCTCAAAATGGGGGGCAGGGCCCTCTACTTTCCCCCACCCTTAAGGAGGGAGTTAAAAATTCTTAAATGAAAATAAAATTTTACAATTTAAATGTATAAAACTATTTTCTTTTTAAATAAGTGAAGCATTGCATCAATAGCCGTGAATGTGTCAGCGTGTGCAGCTTTGACAATAGTTCTATCAACAGAATAGGGGCAGCGCTGACAAAAGTTTGGGAACAACTGGCATAGATAAACGTTTGCTGTTTCAGTACCTGGGTCTTCTAGGGACCTCAGACGCCTGCATGTTTCTCTGTCATATTAGAGCAGATCACAGATTGTTTCTAAATAAAAGTCATAATGTTGTGTACTTGTTTCAGAAGTCGGCGACATGGTGGATTACTACAGTGTCCTGGGAGTGTCCAGAACATCCTCCCAGGATGACATTAAGAAGGCGTGAGTACCCTGGGATTCTCTGAAGGATATACAGGGAGTCATACATAGACATTCCAGGAAAGCTATATTTTACATACACTCATTGCGAGACTATATTTTCAGTGTAACATTAAACCCATATATAGATAGTGGCGACTATAGTATAGTTTCTATAGCTATGATCGTCACTTAACTAACTTTTACCAGCATGCTGAGGTTCGGAGAAAAAAAATATTTCAGTAAAATTAAACTTCATTGTCTTGTGCATGTTTTATGACTTTGTGTTCTCGTGCGTGACTGCATCCATAGGTACAGAAAACTAGCTCTGAAATGGCACCCTGACAAAAATCCAGACAATAAGGAGGAAGCCGAGAAAAAATTTAAAGAACTGGCTGAGGCCTATGAAGTACTTTCTGACAGTAAGTTATAACAGTATACACACACGTCTGCACCACAGAAACCAAAGCCAGGCAATAGGCGAGAAATACCAGACATTACATTAGGAATTATTTTTAGTCAAAATCATTCAAGATTTCAACATCCCTAGTAATTCCATAAAGTAGTAGTAATATTTGTTTTTTCAAACCAAGTTTTCTCCTGCTGTCTCAGTGCTTTGTGTTGTTCTAGCGTTTTTACAATAAGACAATACATATAAAGAAGTTCATGATGATTTTTTTTGTTTCTGCTGCAGAAAGTAAACGTGATGCATACGACAGATATGGAAATGAGCGAATGCCACACACAGGTGAGTAAAATAAAATCCATCACTGGCTGCATCCATAGTTGAGAAGATGTGACTGATACTATATATGGTCAGAGATATTTATTTTCTTCCTGTTTCCCTCCTCCTTTCTATTTTATCAACATTACCGTCCCTCTCTGAATGATATTCCTTTTCCAGGTTCCTCCAGCTCAGACTTCTCATCAGATTTCCCAGGATTCACCTTCACATTCCGTAGTCCAGATGAGGTATTCAGAGAATTCTTTGGTGGCCAGGATCCTTTTGCAAGTTTCTTTGGTAAGTCACACCTACAAGACAGGATTCTAGTGTCACCTTTATCGATTTAACAGAAGTTTAAAGAAATGGTGAGAAAAAAAGCATGACAGAGAAAGTCATAGTGGTGTGCACACTTTGACAGGTCATGAATAATAACAAAGGTACAGCAATATGACAGTAACATTAAGGACTCCAAGATACCAGTTGAACAATTAAGTTTACTCAAAAAATATGTGGAGAATGTGTTTTTTTTTTATATTCAGGTTCTGATCATTCCTGTTTCTCTCTGTATCTCAGATGATTTCCCATCATTTGGAGGCCCATCGTCTCGTCTCGGCCCAGGCCGCTTTTTCTCGTTCCCTTCAGCAAACACTGGTGAACAGTCACGCCTCATGTTGAATAAGTCAACGTTTATTTCCTAGATTTGAAGGATTTTTATATTTTCCTCAGACAAATTAACACCAAATAATTGAACCCATTCTTTTGGTTTGTCATCTGTCTTTGCTCAGAGTTTACCTCGTTCTCCTCTTCCTTCGGCGGTCTGGATGGGATGGAAAGCATGGGTGGAGGGACGGGCAACTTCAGATCAGTTTCTACCTCCACTCGTATCATAAACGGAAAACGCACAACTACCAAGAAGTATGTAGCCTAATGTTTAGGACAAGATCCATCCAAAGATTTTTGGTCTTTACTTTAAATGTAAACAATAACAATCACAGTTTTTTTTTTTGAAATGTCATATTTTGACTTTGAATTGATAGTTTACCACAGAGGGTAAAAGAATTATGGACAAATGTAACAGCAGGGTGGAGTACTAAACTTGGTACATGAAGGTAAATATATATAATTATGTGTAAAACATTTCATAGGGCTGTCAAATTATTGCAATTGTTAATATTATTTGCATTAAAAACATCTGTTCTGTCATCTCACAGAAAAGAGAAACGTAATAGCGAAGAAATAATCATAAACTCATTTTTAACAGATTGTTTGTATTCATCCTCAATTTGATTGATTTTATATATTTTAGAATTCTAGAAGCAATTTTAAACATATTTGTTTCTTCTTTTCAGAATCAAGGAAAATGGACAGGAAAGAGTAGAGGTTGAGGAGGATGGAGTTCTAAAGAGCGTTCTTATTAATGGTAAGGTACCGTAGTTCCTGTACAATAATACCAGAACTCCTAAAAGCAGACACAATTTTAGCTCTTAGCTGACATAGCCGTGTTCTATTGTGCATTGTTCACAGGTGTTGAAGATGAAATGGCCCTGGCTATAGAGATCAGCCGACGAGAGGCGGAGTCCCATCACTTGCCCGAGAAGCCACGCCTCCAAAACAGGACGCCCACTGAGCCTGACAGTTTTCACTCCAGCCCTTTCTCAGCAGCCACACGTCGATCGCACAGTGCTGCGCCGTACTACAGCTATGGAGGGCTGGGTGGAGGTGTCGAGGATGATGAAGATGAAGAACTTCAGATGGCTTTGGCATGCAGCCTGTCAGAAATGGAAGCACAGCAGAGAGCAGCTGCCACGGGCGTCACATCAGGTGCTGGGCGTGGGGGCAGAGCAGTTGGTGACAGAAGAGGTGGTGGGGTTACTAAGACTAAAAAAATAGTTATGGCTAGTGTGGCAGAGGAGAAAGAGAAAGAAAACCAGACTAATATGTCCTCAGCAGGACAGAGTGAAAGGAAAGGAAAGGAGAAGGAGGCAGGCATGTCACCTGAGTCAGCCACAGCTCAGTGCAGTGAGGAACAGCTTCAACCTGCCACGACCAACAGTGATGGAGGCGTGAAAAAGCGAAAAAAGTGTGGCTGTGTTGTGTCCTAAGGCTGTGTGGGTCAGCGTTTGTGCGTAAATGCCTTACTTTAACACTCATGGCTATTAAAATGCAAAAAAACAATCTTTGGGGGTTGCTAGTTTACATACATTTTTAGTTTTTAATTTTTAGATAATAATCACAACAAGAACAACAATAATAATATTGAATAAATTGATTTTCTTTACTCAAATGTGCCATATATTTAGACAGCAATGCAGTGAATTTTAGTGTTTCAGCTGTAGCCAAGTTTGTAGTGAATGTGAACCCCGTCTGCTGTGTGTCTGTGACAAATGAATGTATGACCACTGAGGCGTTGAAACAACTGATGAAAATGGAAATGAAGTCACACAACCATCTTCGGTTTCTAATGTCAATCATGAAACACATTTTGCTGTGAAAATAATTATTAGGTGCGACAATGAAATGAAACCACAACTTCTATTTTAAACTATGTGATAATATATAATTTAGGACATTAACTCCTTTTTACAGTACAGCAGCCATACCGTACAAACTGATAGAAAATATCACCGTAGCACCTTGGAAGTGAAGCATATACAATACATTAAAAAATGCGATACATTCACAATCAGAAGGACCAGTTTTTGTATTTAGTTTCTTTTGCAAGTTTCAGTTGCAATCAGTATTAATTATTCCAAAAAAAGACCAATTCCAAAAAGTATTTAAAACCTGAAGGGACCTCACACATTATCAGTTAATATTATTAGTTTCCAAACTTTACTATGCTCAAGTGGCCAGAACACACATATAACATTTTTAATTTTACAAAGGGAATGTTTGTTTACACATTTTCACTGTCTGGAAATATCCTACTCAAAAAACATTTTGTATCTCGTGCAACCCTTAGTGGCAGCTCGCAGCTAGTGCAGCAATTTAGGAAACCCTGATCTGGGATGTTCAATTGTTCATACTATTTCTATAAATTATACACTACCTATTATTTTTTTAATTAATCTAAGCAAGTAAGGTAGGGAGAACCATAAGTGTGTGTGTGCATGCATGTGTGTGAGGGTGTGCCTATGTTTTGCTTAGAACATGAAATCTTGTTGCCAAAACATACAGCTCTACTGAAAATTAAACCTGCTGGTGCCACTAATATGTCGTTTTTAGGCACACCTGCTGGTGCCACTAATATGTCGTTTTTACAGACCTGCATCCATCATTGGACAGTTGTTGTCCTGAGATAGTCACGTTTTCACCTGTGCCTAATAATCAAATTGTACTTTTTTAAAGATAAAGAAATCACTTTGGTTTTTTTCTTGTCTGGCAAGAAGATGAAACAAAGATTGAAGTTCGTATTTTTTTACTGAACCAGTTTTACAGAATTTTATTTTTAATTTCCAGTTACTTAAGAAGGTTGCGCCCGAGATGTCAACAATGACAAATACCGATTGACTATAATGGCCGTTAATACACTGCATATTTGTATACTTTCTCATTTTATTTCTTCAGACCTTAATAAATGTCTCCTTTCACCCACTCAGGCGCCTTTGTCTTAATTACAAGCCTCCCACTTCTCCTTTATTGTATTTCCTGCTCAATTTAAATCACGTAAAAGCAAAAATATGTATTAGGGTGAAATTTGTGACTGTCTCTTACACATGCTACTTCCTTTTTCAGACTCAGACTTCCAGGCCACGAGCTAAACTGCTTGGCTCATGATGTTGTATGACCTAACTCGTACATGAGGTAAACAACAATTTAAATGTATATCAACCTGAGAGCTGTTTCTTTTTTCTTTTCCCAAGTTACTTCACATGAGACAAAACTCAAAGACCTTACTGTTTCTATATTTACATTTAAAAAAATAATAAAGAACTCGACATTAACTTTTGCTTGTGTTTTCACAGGTCTCTTTCCCATGATGCACTTCTCTGTATCTATCCAAAAGTGACTACTACCTGCTGAATGACACTTAAAAAACAAGCTGCAACACGTACTTTTATATGCTTTTGAGATTGTGTTTATTACATGTAGTGGAGTGTGTGAAAGACTGGAATTATGGAAACTGTTTAATTTAATCTCTGCCTTTGTCATCGATACTTCTGCACTTATAACCTCTTTTAAGGGAGAGCAGATACAGCACATCACATTAATAAGGGAGCACCTAGTTTGCTCTGTGTTTTTGTTTAGGATTAAATACTAAGTCATTTTATTTATAGGCTAACATTTTTTGGTACAGAAAAATGAATGTATTGCATTTTCTTAATAGTAAGTGACCACAGTGGAAATGGATTACTGGAAATGGATGCATGAAGCCAAAAATCTCACCAGAGCCATAAAGAGCTTACAAATAAAGCATTTCCTCCTGACAAAACCTGACTTATTGTGATAATGATTTTAAGTTTATCTCACGTTTGCTCATAGCGTTTAACACACGTTCGTGTGTTAAACGTAATTTATGGCAGGTGTTTTAGTCCCGCCTCCCACTTTACACGTTAATTCACACGTCTCCGTACGTTGATTAAGTTTGCTATGGATGTAAATCTGTTCATATTATTTTGTAATCCGCAAATAAAGTTAAATATACTTTAGACATGTTATGTTACGGCAGCTAGCTACCGTATACCATCTGAACATTCATAAATGAAATGACAATTTACAGAGTCGTTACTTACCTCACGGAGCTTTTTATACCATTCAACCATAACCGGTGGTTAACGTTAAAAACACTGTTTAAATTGTATAAATATTTTAAACGTTATTCGACTACTATAGTCTACATTAGACCAAGGTGCTTTTTTTAAAGCACCTCGAACATGACGAACTTCGAACAGTTTTTTTTTCGTTCCGGCAAAAACAGAAAACAAATAGCCGAATATTACCCGAATTTGTTTGGTGTTGCAAACTTCTCGAAATACTGTACGTTTAAAATGTAACAGCAAAGGAAGACAAATTATGTGACACATAAAAATCCCTAATGATCTTTTAATAATTCCACACTGTAATCAAGTTTGTTCAACTGACTTGGACACAACAGGCTTCTTATAAATGGTTTGGTACTTACAGCATGAATGGGTTAAAAAATGAATAAAACCATTTCACAGCAAAGACTACAGTAGACTTATGGCTCCACAAAAATAAAGTAATTTCACATATAACAATAGGCATCATGAGCACACATGCAAGGCATAAGGGTATTATGAAGTTTGATACTTGATTATTGTGGTGTAAAAAACAAAAATGAGTAAACATTAAACTTTCTCCATTTTGGAAAAAAAAACAACTTAAAATGAAGGTTAAGTTGCACAACAAGAAAATAAACACCTGTCATAAAAGTCATAATATCACCTTAATTTTGAGTTAACCTAAAATAAAATGTTCCACCTAAATGCCTTTGTAATGTTTTGTTTGTCTTTTTTATTTGAAGAAAATTGTACACAAAAGCTCTTCTCAGTCCTAAATTTCTGAACTGTATTGTATGTTGCTTTTTAGAACAGACAGATTTGAACATCAACAACTGTGAATAATAAGCTGCATCTTTTCTGTGTAGTGAAAATTTAAAGGAGGAATTACACGATTCCATGCTTCTTTCTCCAGACCGGATTCAGGATCAATCACTGTCAGAACTTGAACTTGACCCAGAGTCTGACTTTTTCTTCTTGTCGTCATTCTTCTCTTTGTCTTTTGTACTATCAGGCCTCGGTTTTGCGGGACTTCTTCTGTCTCTGGACTTGGAGCGACTCTTCTGCCTCTTCCTCTTCTCGTGCCTGTCACTGTCGGAGCTGCTGCTGCGTCTTCTTCTTCGGCCAGCAGCTTCTCTGTCTTTATCTCTTCTATAGGAGAAGCGCTCTCTGCTACGATCTCTCCTTTTGCTCCTACTCCTACTCCTACTCCTGGAGTGGGTTTCTCTGTTTGAGTCTCTGCTGGTTTTGTTTCTATCTGGACTTCTAGCTCCACGGTCCCTGTCCCTGGACGTTTCTCTTCTCTTATTGTCTCTGTCGCGTCTTCTGTCCTGACTCCTGCTGCGTTCTCTGCTTTTGTCTTCCTTGTCTTTGACTGATGTTCCACCTTTGTCCCTGTTTCTGCTTCTTGATCTACGCCTTTCCTTGGATTCATTTTCTCCCTTGCTTTTGGACTTGGATCTACTTTTCTCATCATGTTTATCTTTTGTGTCCTCTTTAGGTTTCTTACCAGACTCACTGCTTTTGTTTCTATCTTTGCTGTGATCAGACTCTGACTCCTTTTCTTTCACGTCAGGATTTCTCTTTCTGCTTCGGGAGCGACCTCTCCTCTCATCACTTTTGTGCCGGTGACCTTTATCTCTGCTCCTTGACCTTCTGCTCTTTTCTTTGCTTTTGCTACGACTTCGAGATTTATCACTTTTCTTGTCTTTGTTTTTGCTTTGCTTTTCATCCGGCGGGGCAACATCCCCTTCTTTGCTCTTGGATCGATGTGACCGAGTTTTCTTGTCTTTTTTATTTTCATCTGATTTTTCATGCTTTGTACCAGACGCCCGTCTCTCTCTTCTTGGAGCTCTAGTATCTTCATCCTTAGCTTCATTCATGTCACCCCTAATTAAAAAATTAATTACAGTTTACAGCATATCAAATTTGATTTGCTGCTGCCCCACATAATTTCTATTGAAATATTATACATCACTTATATCAGTTAAGAATATTATATCAGCTAAGAACATCTTTTTCCCCACAATCTGCATTTTACTGCAGTACTGATTTCGGTCTGTCATGAATAAATTCGTGAGGCATCTTACTTGTCTCCTTTGATCCAGCGTTCTCCAGTGACTGCTCTCATCCTCTGACGCTGCATCTCTTGACGCCAGTGTGGAGGAGTTTCACTGCGGCGGAAACGATCTCTGGACCTCGAGCGAGAAGGGGTTCGGTATCTCTGTGTTGGATATTTGATAAAGATGAAACACATGTATAATGAGGACCAAAAACTCAATATTCAAGACAAAGGCCCAGTCTGCAAATGTAATTAGCAATCTATTAAAAGATGAAAAGAGCATAGGCCGGTTCAATCGCTGTGCACCTACCCTCGGACCTCTGCCCTTAATCTTTCTGCCAGATCGTGTCATGACGAGTCTTCTGTGATAGGTTGATTGAGAGTTATACCCAACACTACAAAAGAAAAACATTTATTCATTTAACATTCCTTATTTCTATTTCTTTGCATCTCTTTCATTTAAGACCTTGGACACCTCAAAACTGTGTCTTAACATGTTTTGGTTATTATAAACTGGCACTATTTAAAATTATACAATTTGTCTTAACCCATACCGTTCATATATCACAGGCATATAAAATAAACACACTTGTCTCGTGGTCTTTCCTCTCTGTGCCGTTGCTCCTTCTGAGCTTCCTCTTTTGGATTTTGAGCAGCCTGTGGACTTCTCCTCATGAGGAATCGGTTTTCAGGGATGGGCGGTATTTCTTCAGGCCGTACAGTAGATGTAACCAAGTCCTCTTGTTCCTTCTCTTCTGAGCTTTCAGCTTTGGACCTGAGAGAAGAAATGGAGTTCAGCATAAAGACTCAAACTTCTTGTTCTTTTTACTGGTTTAATGAATCAGAAAAATTACCTTTTCTTTTCCTTCTTCTTCTGTTTTTTCTTTAGCTTTTTCACCTTCTTTTTCTGCTTCTTGGATTCCTTCTCTGACTCTTCAGAGTCAGAAGAGGAATCGGAGGAGCTGTCAGAGTCGCTGGAGCTGCTGCTGGAGCTGGAAGCTCTCTCCCTCTGTTTGTCATCTTTCTTTGCTTTTGATTTGGGGACCAGCTCTCCACAGTTCAGAACTTTCACCTCTGCACATGGTTTGCTGTTTGGATCTGTTTTCTGGCTCTCCATGGTTTGAACAACTTCTTGGCCAGAGATCACATGACCAAACACAACATGAACTCTGGAAATAGTAAAATGGGTTACAGTGTTTTTTATACCCTAAAGGCATAATGTGATCAGTGTTCATTGTATAAATAATTATTGATAAAGAGCAATTGAAGATTACTTACCCATCCAGATGTGGTGACGGTTTTGTTGTTCTGATGAAAATAAATAAATAACATTTTTAGTGAAGGTTTTAAGTATAAACAACACTTAATAAACAAACAACAATAATGCTTACATGAAAAATTGGGATCCATTTGTGTCTTTCCCTCTGTTTGCCATGGAAAGAAGGTACTCTTTGTTATGTTTAACAGCAAAGCTTTCATCTGTTGGAAAG